>NC_141221.1:17757500-17990000 GCF_054856515.1 Filicampus tigris | reverse complement strand
AAGTAATTAACTCTTCACCAAGGAGCAGTTTGAAATCAAGGAACTTGAGTGATTTCTTTCCCAGAAATTGGCAGTCACTCTTCCACTGAAACCATGAGTTGGTGATTGCCAGGTGAAAAAAAAGTGGAAAACTGCACACACTGTCCATTTCCTAGGGTGAGAGACCATCCTGTAGAAACGCAACATTTCATCGACTAAGTCCTCACCACCCATGTTGGTGTTGCACTTTGCAGTTGCGACATTTCTGTCACTAGATCCATTGACCACTTAATTCTAGAACCTTGTAAGAACCCACGTTTCTTAAGCCATGCCAATGGAGACTAGTCTCCTGACACTTGCTTGTTTTAGAGTTAAAACTAGATATAATTCTGTGTCTTTTGGGGGATTGGGCAATTATACTGAGAATACATTAGCAAAACAGCGAGACCATTAATTCAACATCCTTTTTTCTCTCTCTATTGCTCTCTGAGTCACACTCCTCACAAAGTACGTCACCTAGCATTGTTTCATTTTCTACATTTAGAATGACCCTTGCAGCAAGGGCCTTGCTTGTCTATGTTTCAATTTTACAGCTTGGCTGGTCAGATTGAGCGCTTCCAGCAAGCCACTATTTTCCTTTGTCTCTTGACGGATTGTGAATCTCTATACATCTTTACACTGCCAAAGGAGAGAAAATAAGGGAGAAGAAAATGGTTCAAGTCCCTCTTAATGTTAAGCTCTGACAACCATTAATCGCAGCAACGCACGTCTTACCCAAATTTGCTTTTATTACAGATAAGGTTGACTTCTGTTTGGTTGTTACATTATTTTTCTTTTCTAGCTCTTCTGTTGCAAAGCCTTTGACCTACTTGAACCTCTTACAAAGATAAAGAAGAAAGACACTGCTGGAGTGCAAAATTCAGGCAAGAAGGAAAAAAGGGATTCCTGCTTGCTTTTATGTGCGATGCCCAAGGCTGTAAAGAGAAATGACATAAAGACACCTAATTGTAGACTACACTTGCAACAACAATGACACATCTGATAGACTTACATTTCATGCACTTCTGTTGCCCTCAGAAAATTTAAATCTAGCATGTTGGACTGTTAGACTCAATTTCAATAGACTGAAACACTTGAAAAGCTATGCAAGTCTATTGCAATGAAATGTTGTATTATTGGTCCATCTGTCCATCCATCTATCTAGTCGTACAGTAATTTATATGTAGTTTCAGAACTACAGCAAGTCAGGCATTGTAGGTGTTAGGGGGATAATTAACTAGCTCACTTGCTAGCTAGTTATGTGCATCATTGTGCAACCACATTATGTCAGTTATTTTTGCCTTTCCATCTCTAGTTATCTGATGGCTGGATGGATGGAACACAGCATACTCACCAAAGATGCTGATTATTAAATATATGGTACTGTATTTGTGCAGACCTTGATTTAATTTAACCAACCCCTCAGATGATAGAAAAATGTTATTTTGGGGCATACAGCTAATCCTCCTGATGTGAATTTGACACCTGATTGGTTAAAGAAACAGTCCTATTTTTAACAATCCTATCGGCCGGCTCTACTGATTGTGAAGGCCCTCCCCTGAACAGATTAGATTGATTTAGCAGCACTTATATAGGATGACATCTTAATGGACAAAACAAACAAAAATCTAACAGCCAGATGCACGTGCTGGAAGCAAGGCCAAGAGGAGAAAATTAAGGAGGAAAGAAAATGTATCATAAATAACATTGGGATAATAAATGTGAACAAAATAATAATATTGAAGTTGTTACCAATGACCAGAAGACAGGGGACCGAGCTATATTTAGCAGAGTTGAAAATGGCAAGATTCTCTGAGGAGCGACAGGATTTTTCTGGATCGGGGGTGAGCTCATCAGAGGTACAGCGCAGATTGGGAGATTTGGAGAATAAGAGAGGTGACACTGAGATGGTTTGGATGTGTGCAGAGGAAGAACAGTGAGTATATTGGCAGAAAAATGCTAGCTAATGGAGCTGCCAGATACAAGGCAAGGAGGAAGACCAAAGGAGATTTGATGAGGACAGATCTGCAGATAGTTGGGAGTTAAATCATCAGACGATTAATCAATCAAACAAATCCTTTATTTAACCAACTCTTTATCATTGATCTTAAAACCTTTCTACAAGAGCGATCTGGCTAAGCAAGGCAGCAAAAGTCAGTTACAACACAAATAGAATCATTCCAACAAGCAAAAAAAAAAAAAAAAAAAAAAATATATATATATATATATATATATATATATATATATATACACACACACTTAGAGAGCTGCTTTCGTAGACTTTGAAAAATGATTTAAATTCTCCCAGCATAACTACAGTGGTCCCAGCAATTGTATGTCTATCCCTAGGTCCTTCTGTAGGTCATTCCAGGCCAAAGGACCAACATAGCTGAGTGCCTTTCCCTAATTCGATTTTCACTCTGGCGATGACCAGTAATACAGCACTTTGGGATCAAAGAGCATGCTGGTTCTGCAAGCACAAAAACCTGTCTGAACTTTGTACAAGAGATAAGTAGAGAGGTTCAGCCACAAAAACAGGCCTTTGACTTGATGATGCAAAGATCTCCTTTGGTATGGGAGTACATCTTCGGGTCATACAAATGCATTTATCCTAAAACATAAGTACTTTGTATTGGAAATAGACCGCCAATTCGCCCAAAATACTCATAGAGCTCATAAACTTGTGGCATGCCTTACCGCGCGCAAGCGCGCTAACTGGCGAAACTAGCAGTTTCCAGTCTGTTTTGTCTACTCTAAATTTAATAATTAAGTATCAAAATGATTAGGGGACCAAGTAAGCCAAGTATTTCCATGCTGCAGGGCAGGCGGGCCAGGGGGAAGTGGCCGATGCGCTTAGGCACACACTTGTGGTTTCCCCGGCACTGGAGAATGTCCGTCAGGACGGAAGAGCTGTACACCAGAACACCGGCGCAAGGCGTGGTGCCCTCTGATCTGGTTGTGGCTGCCGTTTGTTGTGGTGGTGGCGACTGGGACATTCGGTGCATCACGCCAGTCGGTCGTTGGGTGATTGTGGGCTGGCTGAAGGAGGGAATGTGGAGCAGAATTTTCAGGCCATTGATAAAAACATTAAGTCCAAGTACCATTTCAACATATCTAATGTTCGTTGGGAGGTGTGTGCACGGTTCACTATCAGCAGCTCCTGTCCAGTTTCCAACCCAAGCTGATTCCATTCAGCGCAATTCATCAGAGTAAAGTAAGGACAGAAAATGTACACTTGTTGTATTGTGCAATATGGATTATGCAGTTACATATGAAAGGTACACCAATATATATCATAGCTAGAAACAATTCTAAGTATAGTTTTGAATAAATAAGTAAATAAATAAAGTAGTTAAGTCATTTGGACTTGGTCATTTTACAAGTAGCTCTCATACTGAAAAAGTGTGGGAACTCCTGCTTTAAATATTCCAGCGAACTGGGTCCTCTCCTCTGCACTCTCCACTTTAGCTCACTCCACAGGTTTTCTATGGGGTTGAGGTCTGGGAACCAAGCTGTTTCTGTGTGTGGTTAACTATTTCTTCAATTTGCAGTTTGAGAGTAATGCTTCTGCAATACAAATGTATTTATTCTCATTTTATGTGGAATAAATATTAGAATGAACGTCAACCAAATTATAGTAATAATTACAATGTTGATCCAAAGTTAAAAAGGCATATTGTGATCAAAACTTGACCCTGTGGCCTGCAGTGCATGCTGGGAGGAGCTTGTTAGCCTTGGAAACATGGCGTCGCACTGACAGCTGGATTCTCATTATCGTCTTCAGCCACTCAGACAGTGGTTGGGCCATAAACGGAGCTGCCTGAGGGATCATTTTTCTCACGAAAATTAGCGATGACAGATGCAATATTTATCCTGACCCGACTGACGTTGTAAAGGCGTGGCGCTCGAATGAATTTAGTGCGACTGTCACGCCCACTCTGCTCGGTAACGTTAACGAGTCGACGCTGCATGGTTTAGCTAGCTCTGCTTGTAGCTAGCAGAAGCAGACAGCTAGCAGCAACAGCCGCTGTTAGCACGGACGGCAAAGGCGCAGACATGCGATGTGAACAGGATCTGCCATCGCTCTCATTTCATCGTGTGGCTGCGGTCCGCTAGCTCGCAGCCTAGCACGGCGCGTCCTGTCAAACGCCGTCGTCACATCGGACGGGTTTGCCAACAGTATATTGTTATTGTACAGCAGCCGGAGCCAGGGCGTTTTCTGTCATTCTGGCACTGAATTTTTAATGTTCGACCCCTTTGGCATCACTGTCGGAGGAGAGAGCGATGGGCTCCGGGGCTGTGGACTCATCCCAGTGGCTTTCGGTGAAAGAGGAAACCATTTTTCTCCACGATGGGCTCATTCGGGTCACAGATCTGGCCGAACTCCCTAGTGAAATTGGAGTGTCGGAGCAGGGGGACACCGAGCAGGAGGTGAGTCGAGTCACACGCCCATGACGCTATGCCTTTTGTGCGTGCTTATAAAGGGAACATGCAAGTATGACAGCGGTGGGCTTTGTTTTAGCTTCTATGTAGAATGTGTTTTGACTGTCTGCGGCAACACACCCTTGATGATAACGATACCGCTAACGTTCGCAACTTTCCCTGCCCTGCTTGTTATCGAACCTCTAGCAGGATGTTTGTTGTGCATGTGTTTCCGGTAGTCTATTTCAGAATAAAAGTACATTTGAAACAACCATTTATAGATGTATTTTCAATGTGACACTTTTAAAGGACGGCTTCATTAAAAAACTGCCAGATATTTTCATTCCCTCTTTTACCCTAACTGTTGTAAAAAAGAGAAAAAAATCAGAATAAGGGTTGAATGACTGGACTGTGAAAAGACATAAAAACGGTGAGTTGAAATTAGTTGATTTTACATTGGTAGTAATTAATTCGTTTGGAAAAACGCATAAGAGCTGAAAAATACATCGCTGTATTGATATTGTAACACCCCTGTTTGTGTTTAAAGGATGACACAGTTGACGATGTTTTTCAGTTGCTTTATTCCTACACACTGTAACAATGCACATTCATTCAGGAGCTGCTATCAGCCACAGCTCACGCCCAGTCACCCAACACACTGATCACCTGCTTCAAGATGAAGTCAACCCAGACGTTTTTTTTTTCCAAAACATGTTCTATGCAGGCCCACTCGTTGAGACAAAGCATTCTGATTAATATTGCGTTTGTGGAATATGAGTTAAGCAGCAAAATGCACTCACTTTTAGCCATATCAGGGTGCGGCCAATTTGACACTTCTGTCGACTAAAAATGACATCACGGTTGCTCAGGACTCAGATAACGACCAAATATTACTTATCTTCAGAAAACAGGTGAGCTGTTATTGGTCCTTACCTGAGCCCTGAGCAACTGTGATATAATTATCAATCAACAGAAGTGACAAAAGATCACTCAGATGGCTAAAAACGTGTGGATTTCTCATATTTCACAAACAATATTAATCAGAATGCCTTGTTTCAACTAGTGGGCCTGCATAGAACATATTCTTGAAAAAAATGTTTGGGTTGACTTCCCCTTTAAGCAAACCTTTAGGCATATATGGCAGTTAATGGCACTCATATTTTCAACTCAATACAACTATGTACAAGCACGATGGGAAGTGCGTGGCTTCACCATCGTTACAATATAGTTCGCTTTTATAGCAACATTTTCAACACACGGGTCCGACGAGATGTAACGTGTACAAACTCAACTGCAGGAAAATTGATAGGTTGGACAATGAGGAGGACACAAAGAAAAACAATGCCTTAATGTATTACAAAAATTTGCAAGGGGTCGATCATAAACTGCAAACAAGGTGCACACTGGCATGTTAGTCCACGATTTTTACAAAAAAAAGGTTTACTTATAAGCAAGTTTTGTCAAGCCCCCCGTTGTGCACAAGGAGAAGCAGACAGGCATCTGCAGTGAACATTAAAGCCAAGAGGAGTTGTTTATAATTATAGAGGGGACACGCCAAGCCAGTGCCATTAAAAAACAACACCGTGCCGAGTATTTTTAACAAGCCAAAGGTGGGAGATGAGCAAAACTGATAGAGGGAGCATCTATGCGTCCTCGCAAACTTCTGCCATCCCTGGCGCAGACGGCGTCTTGTGGGTTGTTATGTCCGTAATGCGAGCGCAGTCTGCACTTGTAAATTAAGTTGCTGAGACTCCGGACCAAAGCAGCACTCTTCATCATGTGCACAAGGTAGGAGGACATATTATTTCCAGCGACCATGCGTGCTTAGCTCGCAAACGAGCACTATGTCTGCTGGACTTACTGATACACCCGTTTGCCAAATTGTATTTTGTGCCATGAAAGACCATCCGGCGCTGCGTCTTTCACATCAAAGCTGAATCTTACTCGGTAGACTTAATGGCTTTAAATGATATGGCTTCATTCCTTCAGGATTAACACTAAAGATGTATTCCATTCAGCATAGCTGTGTGCGTATATCACTTTGCAATCTAGTTCAACTTTGACACACATGTGGCCGTTAGATAGTGATGTGTCAAATGAACATGGCGGCCAGCTATATAATGTTTAAAATCATTTTTAAATGTATTAATGTACATGAAAAATAATGAAGTTTTCATTTTAATTACAGATAAAATGTTAACGTTTTACTGCTGCATGGCATACATATGTGAAGTATCTTTTTAAGTGGTACATATTGACATATGCAGTACAAGTACAATTAACAACTTTGCATTGATCTTGTGTGATTTTATTTTTTAGGTTTGCGTATATGATACCTATTGAGAATTTACTGGCTTGTAAAACTATTATGTAGCAGAATTTCTCATGATTGAATGTGATACAAATGTTCATAGAGTTTTTTTTTTCAGATGCTATCATGGAAATGAAGGCCATATTCGCTTAATTTCATTGAAGGTTATATTCCTGTCTCTGCCCATCTAAAAACATTTTAGTATTAGCAATATATTTTGAACGCACGGTGTTTTAGTTATTGGTACTTGACAGAATTGACGCAGCAAACAATCTATACAGTAATAATGCAATTTTTCTGGTACTCTCATAAAGCTGGCAATAGTTTTCACAGACTTTAGGGAGTCTAGTACATTCATATTGTAGAATTCAGTACAGTACTACTTAATGATCAGCTGGTATAATCAGACTAAATACTGTAGTATTTTGTATTTTGGTTTGTACTCCATACTATTTAACAGCGACTAACAACAATAATACAGCTCCGGGAAATGAATGTAGTTGTTGCTTGGAATCCAGACTATACCAGGCATTGTCATTCATTTCTCGGGATAGGGCACTAAACACCTTCTGAATCTGTCATGTATTGCACCACCCAAAAATAAATGCGTGTTTTTGTATAATCCATTTGAAAGGCAAATTTACAAATTAAGAAGCATCAAAGAGTGTGTTACTGTGTTGTCTTGCATGTGGTGTTATGATCGTGCAGAGGCATGGGCCGCTATGATGTTCTCTTAAACTTGACCAGGTAGTGTTCACAGATCTTTCTGCTGATGCCCTGGCGAATGTGATCAAAGTATATATCGCTGGCGTCGGGCCAAAACTTCCTACGTCACCATTTGGTCGTTGTCATTTTTTCACCAATCTATATTGTTGGTCAGTCCACACGTGTGGGTGTTATTTTGACCATTTATTGACCAATCTAAAAGCATTGAGTTGATCTCTTTGACTATGCAATGTTAATGGTCGAACAACAATGCCATTTTTGTTCTGACCTCTCCTCTACTCTAGGGATAAAGATGAACATATAAGATAAATATACTAATAGATGGGCTTTTGATTTGGGAAAAAGGTGTAGGTTGGTTAATATGACAACATGCACAAATTGAGGTAATTTTAAAGTGGAAATCAACCCAAACATATATTTTTCTAAAAAGTTGTTCCCACCAGGCCCACTAGTTGAAACACGGCATTCTGGTTAATATTGCGTTTGTAGAATATGAGTTAAGCACCAAAATCCACCCCTTTTAGCCATCTCAGGGGGCGGCCATTTTGTCGACTGAAAATGACATCACAGATGCTCAGGACTCAACTAACACAAATCATGGCTCAGCTTCAGAAAACAGGTGAGCCGTGATTGGTCATTACCTGAGCCCTGAGTAGTAGTAAAAAATATATATGTTTGGGTTGATTTTTTTCTTTAAGTTAAGATTTAACAGTAAGTGGCGGTTCAGTCTTCGTGATCTCAAGCAGCATAATCATGGCACTTCAAACAGTCTACCAAGTGTTATATAATCATGTTCATTAACATCCACATTAGAATGAAGCCAATATTATATAATTTGGCATATCTCCATATGGGATGCCGGTATCCTATGTGGAGTAGAATAGATGAATACCTTTCTTAATAAAGTTGCAGCAAGAATATCCTTACTGTCAACATCAACAGACATTCTTGCGTAACAGCTTGTCCTCTGTTTTCTTGGTGTTTTTATCCATCGTCCCCCATTTCTAACCTTGTATGCGCTCAGATCTAGACATTCATAACAGTTTTGGATTGTGTTGTAATGCTGACTGCGTTGCATCTAGCAGCAGCAGTATTTCTTAGAACAAGGCGTAGAGGGCCTGGCCTCCAGTTAAAGACTTTTACCGTAACATTAGTAGAGTTAGTGAAATGTAATCAATACAAATTGAGCCTGCTGAATGCTATAATAGTTTTTTTGCCCTAGTCCTTCGTTCATAGGCCTCAGATTCTAATCAATAGCTGAAATGCTGCTTAAGTGCACGTGAAGCACATTGTTCCACCGTGCTGTGTCTGACTCTTATTTCCTAGCTCAAAGGACTATACAAATGATTGTGGTTTTCTCTTGATTGTTTCCAAAATGTCCCTTTTTTTTGTCGGGGACATTTTACTTGACTTCCACTTAGCCAACTAAAGCGTGATCTTCGTGAGGTCCTTTTGCATTTAAACTATTCCATTGTTTGTTCAGTTTTTTTTGTGTGACATAATTTACTTTTTCATTTTCTCTTCCTCCACCTCTGTCCTTCATTCCAGATTCTGACATTTGAGACGAAGAACCCAGCGGAGCTGGCCGAGCGTCTACGTGCAGTCTGTGGAAATCAGAGTAATGCTTATGCCCGCCTGCTGGAATACCGACTCAATGCTCTGCGTGGCCTGTGGGGGGCACAGCGGCAGCTGGCCCTGGAGGAACAACAGGAGCGAGAAGGGACTGGGGGTGCTGATGAGGAGACCTTGGCCTTGCTCAAAAGACAAGGTCTGCTCCAGCAGCCTGAGCAGGCTCCCTTTACCTCCCGTGTTGGCCTGCTGCTGGTCTTCCCCCTCCTACAGTCACAGACCCGCAGTGACCCGGCGCTTTGTGGCATCACCGCCGAGGTGCTGCTGTCCTGTCTCCGGGACTGCCAGCCGCTCAGCCTCAGCAAAGAGCCTGCCGACTGCCTGAATGGCCTGGAGGGCCTGCTCTGCTCCTGGTTGGAAGATGGTGCTCAGGAGTCCGTCCAAACGCAAAAGGCCACTCAAATGCAGATTCTTCGCACGCCCCGACATAGGGAAAATGCTGCTGCTGCACTGGTTGCACTTGCCTGTGCCAGGTAAGCCCAGAGAGATGAAATACTGATCTGTATGATCTGTGCAACTCAGTTAAAAAAAAAAAAAAAAAACACAATCTTTTCGGTAGGGGGAGGGGACAGTGGTGTATAATCTGGTTGCATAAATATGCAAACCCTCAGACTAATACTTTGTTGCATAATCTTTGGCTTTCATGACAGCACTGGGTAGAAGTCTTATCAGTGTGACACATATATATTTGCTCTCTTCTGCAAATCTATGAGATTACAAAGGCAACTCCCCCGTCAGATCAACCAACAGATATTGGGTCATGTTGAGGTCGAGACTCTTGACTGGGCCATTCCAAAGCCTTTATCTGGTCAAGCCTTTTGTTGCATAGGATGTGTGCTTTGGCTCATTGTCTTGCTGAAAGATGAAGATCCTCTTCAGCATCAGCTTTCTAGCAGAACCCGAAAAGTTTGTGCTAATACTGACTGGTATTTTGAGCTAATCATAATTCCCTCCGTCTTAACTAACCCATTTCCAGCAGCAGAGTACACAGCCTCAAAGCATGATGCTGCCAGCACCATGCTTTACTGTAGCGGTGGTGTGTTTTTTATTTTTTTTTCATTTTTGGGTGATGAGATGTGTTATGTTTGTTTTCATCAGAACCATTACACATTTTCCCCACATGCATTTTGGAGATCTTAAGTGTGTTCTTGCAGATTTGTCCGGCCTTGGATGTTATTCTTTGTAAGATATGCCTCTCATTTCCGGGGCATATTAAGAAGATAGGATGTTGTTGTCACGTGTAATAAACAGCCAGTACTTGCCAGAAGTTCTTGAATCTCCTTCAACGTCCAACATTGGCCTCTCGGAAGCCTCCTCAAGCAGTTCTCGTCTTTTCTGTTATTTTGAATGGACATCCACTTCTTTGTACTGTCGCTGCTGTGCCATATTTTCTTCATTTGGTGATGACTGTCTTCCCTGTGTTACATTGTACAGTATATTTAATGCTTTGAAACTCTTTTTGGACCCTTCTTCTCCCGACTGATACCTTTGAACAATAAGATCCCTCTGATGCTGTGAATGCTCTTTGCAGGACCATGACTTGTGCTGTTAGATGTGCCTATCCAGAAAAGCCTACTAGAGCAGCTGAATTATATTTGGGCTTTATCAGAGGCACTTTAGATGGTGGCAGGTGTGCGCTGATTGCCATTTAACATATGTTTGAATGTGATTGGTTCAATCTTAACCCAGCCATGTCCCTAATTATGAGGGAACGTGTACACTTGTTCATTCAAAATCTCAGTTTAGTTTTGACTTACCCTCTCTAAAATCTTTTTTTCCCCAAGATTGTATAGCGTTGATAGGTCACATTAATGGTGGAACAAGTTTTTAAATGATTTATATTGGTGTCATTTATTTTTAGCGCAAAAATCGGGCCCTTTTGAACATGGGTGTGTAGACTTTTTTCATATGGACTGTATGTGTCGTCAAACCCTGGCAACTCAACTAAACCGTGTGTAAATATTTTGACTGGCTGCATAATTCTCAAGTTAGAATTAATGGGTAATATTTGCACAATTTTGCTGATGTACTGAAAGTTATTTCAAAAAGTAGTTCCTAGGTCCAACAAATGATCTCTGAATTGCATGCAATTTGCCTGTTATGCAGTTATGCAGGTATACTCAGAGGTGTTTGATCCAATATTTGAATATACTGTTTGTAGCTATAGCAGTAGGTTCTGATGTAATGGCCTCCCTTCTTGTGTAGTCTGAGTACTCTTTTTCAAGAAAATATAAAAATCTTATGTTTTATGTCACTGAGCCTGTAACTTTTCAGAAATGTGAGATATGAGGCCCTGTGGGCCTGAATAGTGTGAACTGTAAACTTAACAGTTTTGTACAAGGTGTTTTATATCGCAGTCTCTCATGTCAGTGTTGTGTGTCATTCGGACCACTGCTTCAGCTTCTGCTGGTGACAACTGATCTTGACTTGTCAAAACCAGAACTCTCTACTTTTTGTTCAGCCTTTATTGGACCGTCAGCTCATTGTTGTCAGGAACCATCCAGCCCTATTGATACATTTACCATTTGGAAGGCGAAGTAACAACACAGAAAAGATGTACGGTAGTCATGCTTGTTTGCCTTGATGTCACCATGTTGTTGTCAAGTTAGACAAATGCAGCATATGTATAATATCTGTCATATAATGGCATTAATGTTATTTTCAGAAAACTCATCTCAGTGCGCAGATATTTGCTGTGGATACAGATTGCTTTATTGCGTGAATTACAGGCTTGCAACTTTGATGTGCCAGAGCAGTAAATGCACAAGTGCATTACTCATTACTCGCTGCAGTATTGCACATTGTGAAATGTCAACATTATCAACCAATTTCTCATTGTAATGGCAAAGTGACACTACCAAATTAATATTATTAATTTCATTACTGTTATGTTCTTTGGAATAATCTGCCGAACTGTTTTTCAGGGGATCGCTAAAGACCTTCATCCATACGGTGCACCTACTGCAGAAACAATCGGATCTGGGCCAGCTCCCAGTGTCAGATGTTCTGTACAGGTAACGCCTTGTTGTTGATTCATCATATAATGGACTGTATTATTGGCTTTCCCCTTCATGGGAGTGACCTTCATTCTTGCTTCAGGCTTCTACTTTTGGAAGGAGGGCCGGGCTCTTCATCATGCCTGCTCGGGGGAAAACACAGTGTGTCCTGGGGTTTTGAGGATATGCTACCTACACCTGATAACTCTGCTGGAGGAGCTGAGAATAAAGGTAAAGACCTCATTAAATTAATTAGAACTATTATTACATTCTGTTGTGTTTTTGACTGTTTTCATGCTCTAAACTGTTTTTACCTAATGCACAACAACTGAGCATGGCTAATGGAAGGCATTCAACGTTATGGTGCAACTAAAGAAATATATGTTCAGCAGGGTGGTGAAATACAGATAAGACAGTGATGACTCACAAGAAATCGATAAGATGACTTCACAGAGCAATAGAAGCTGATCAGTGGTGCACTATATCCATAGCAACAATTTTGCATTTATGGTACTTGGAAAGATAACAACATTATGAAGTCTTCTTTACCCGCATCTCTGCTGGCAGTATAGTTATGAAATCGGTCTAAAGCAACTAGCAGCTAGCATCTTAATTCTGTCATTGTATCGATCCTCCTTTCCATCACAGCTACATGTACTTTCCCACCTCGTAATTCTTTTTGTCCCATTTCTGACAGACACCGACCTGGGGCGCTGTCTGGCCACAGACGGGCTCTATTTGTACACCACTAACTCCTCTGGGAGAGGACTCAGTAAGCTCGGCTCCGGCTTACATGGGACACTGAGGTAATACGACACTTGCCTATTTTATAGCATCCTAAAAAATAGAGTAAGGTGCTAAATGTATCGCTCATCTCATTCATCCCAATAATATATGCGTTCTTTCCTGTATTTTCCTAAATAGATATCTGGCTGCTTGGAGTCACGCCCGGCCTGAATGGCTTTGATTGATTAGTTGATGAGACAACAAGGCGCTGTGTCCCCCTGCATTATTTAATACATGATGTGGTTGGATCCAATTTACACTGATATTTTCAATACATTCAGAAATGAGCTCATTCAATGTTAAACACGCGTCTCAGTCAGTTAATAAGTTGTCTCGTGCTTGGGCTAGACTGTGTTAGTTCCTTCTAACTCTTAAGTCATCATCTTCGAACCGTACGGTCTCCCATAGTATAGTGACTAAAACCCCATCACACACTGGATCAGCTAAAACAGATCCTCTTTTCTGAAATCTCTTTGACTTAACACGTCTTCATCCGGATAAAGAAAGCCCGCACTCATTATCCAAAATCAAAAAAAGGTCTTTAACAAACTCCACTCTTAGTTTCCTGTTCATGGCCAGGTGTCCCAATACCTTAATAAGAGCAGTATTTTGTGCTTTTGCGGGCTTATCATCCCACAAGGTTTCTATTTCCATCATTCCATCCTTCCACAAGTACATTTGGTAAAATATGCATTTCCAGCAATGGAGTGGTGTGCAATGAGCCGATGTGTTTGTGACAAGTAATGAAAATGTGCTGTAATCACAAAGGTGTGTGACTCAGTTGCACAAAGTGCAAAAATGAACGTTCTGCATGTGTTTGTGCAGGGGGTTTGTTTACTGTCGAAATGAGGAGTTGGAGCCTGGTTGGGTGGTGTACAGCAGTGGTCGCCTTCTCCACCGCCCTTCTGCCTTTGATGCCAAGCCTCATCAGCTGTGCCAGGTCATTGACCCCTTCACGTTACAGGTAATGCTCCATCAAATTGGCCAACACGAGAGCTGGGCATAGAAACGGTTTAATAGCTATGATCTACCGAAGCGGCACGAATGAATACTGTTAACATGATATTATGTTCACGGTGCTGTTTTCAGGTTTGTCAGATTGTCCCCATGCCAGCCCATCACTTTCCAGTGGGTAGCAGCATGACTACACTGCATCTCTGCTCAGATGGAACCTACCTATATTGGGTGTGGTCCCCGGCCAGTCTCAATGAGAAGACCCAGAAAGGCCACTCCGTCTTCATGGATGTCTTTCACCTTTCTGTGAGTCATCTCCCTGCACTATTTAGGGATTTTAACAGGCTTATCAGATTTGTTCGGTGTTTGACGGGCTCTCTGCTTTTGTTCATGATACAGACCCAGACAGGGCTGTGTGTTGCAGACATGTTGCAGGAGAGAGTTATTCTGACTCGCAAAGAAGGCGAGTCTTCCAAGTGCTTGAATGAGCTTCTTTTGAGTCGAATGTCTCGCTTCCGGGCCTCACATTCTGCCACGTTGGCTGCTCTCACAGGCTCTACCATCACAAACACCGTCAAAGAGGAGCAGTCTGGTAATTAATCGCCTTAAAATCCAAAAGCCAGTTCACTTCAATGCTTAAATAATATACAGTTAATTTATTGTTTCTTGTATCATATCTCTCCTGGGTTTTTCATCTCCATAGCTGTCAACACAAGCTGTGGACTCCCTCTGAAGACTCTAAGGAAGACCCCAATGTATGTGTGTGGAACATACTTAGTGATGCTAGTTCCGCCTCCTGGTGTATCTGGGAGCTCTGCTACACGCTCACTGTTTGGAGGCACCAGCAGCCTGTCCTCTCTGAAAAGTAAGAGCACATTGACACTTTCTTTGTCACCAATAATTTTAAGATATCTCGATTAAAGGTTTGGTGCTTTCCATTAAAGCTTCCTCTTGTTATTTCAGTATTAGCCTCTAGTTTAGTCTTCAACCTTGCTGACGGCCAGTTCAGCAGCCGCGCTGACCTCATTGATGCGCCTGGCAGTTCCCTAGGCAGAGGAGCTCAGGTGGCAGGACTGGGTGAGGACCACCTCTGTCCCAAATGAGTGTTGGAATGTCAATTAAACTAACTGCTATTTTATTGTGTGGCCTTTTAGGAGCTTGTTATGATGCACTGAACAACTTGATCTGGACGTGCTCTAGCGATTACATAGATCAGTGGTGTAACCCAGGGAATCAGGCCTTTCATCATGTGTGCCATAGGTTGGGTGTGAGCCATGTCATAAAAGAACCCAAAGGTTGGAATTTAGCACTTAAAGCCACTATATCATTGTTACATGCTTTAGTAAATCTCAAATCTCATAATTACACCCATCCCGATGATGATGATGTTTTACCTCTTTTCACAGAAGAAATGGTGGACACGAGTGAGGTGATCAATCAGCTACTTCATCATGTAGGTGCCATGTGTGTCCACCAGCTTAACCTGCTAGCAGCCAGCAGTAACTGTCTGCCCCTTGGTGCCCTGCTGGGCAAACAACATCCTATTGAGGCCAGTCACTTTAGCAGCATCTGTGACATAATGGAGAAGGCCATGGTCAGTGGAGATACCAGCATCATCCGCTGTGTTTTGGTAGTGTTTCAGGTTAGTTTTCTGTGACTTTCACCAAGATGTATGTAGACACTTTGTTCAATTGATTTGTCTTTTAAAGTTAGCTAAACATGTACAAAACGGTTTTTTTTTTTCCCCCCTACAGGTTGTATTTAGGTTCTTCAATCCTCAGTCAGAGCAGAACAGAGAAAGTGTGCGTAGGGCAGGCCTGCTCTTATGGCAGCTTCTAATGGCTCCAGTGGATCAAATAGGGGCAGAGATTCAGAGAGAGGTGTGCCTGGCCATCAGGTAAATGTGATTGTATTTTAAATATTATATACTGGTTTAACTGATATGGGAAAAAAACATGCTTTAAAAAGTATTTTTGTTTACAATTTCTCTTTTTCTGCAGCTCAGGCCTGAATACTTTGTATCAGGGGGAAACTGAACTCAACAAATTGCTGAAACTTGTTCTAAGTGAAGGTAGGTACTTCTAAGATGATTTGAATAAGACAGCTTGTCAGTTGCCTTTACAATTAAACATCTCTTTGTTTAATTCTCAGGTGAAAGGAATAGCGGACTGTCTCAGCTTCGGGATGTCATTCTCACCAATATGGCAGACCAACTGCAGAAAAATAGGTTTGGAAGTGAAGAAGATGACCACTATAGGTGACTGGTAACCTTGCATCCATCTGGTAGCAGCTGCAACAACATGCAGGACATGTCCTTTCAGTGGAATTGTGTTACGTTTAGATTTATACGTTGAGTAATGCCATGCATAAATCGATATTAGTAAGTGCGTAATGCTTAAAAACCTAAGGAATGCTCTTTTCTGCAGACTGAGTGATGACCTACTGCAGTGTATCCTCAAGACGGTAGTTCGGGAATCCTGCCTTCTCATTACCAAATGTCAGACAGTCGCTCGAGATGACTTCCAGAAGCTGCTTTCTACAGTGCCAGTATGCTCATTAGTCTGTACAAGGAATGCAAACTTTACTACTCTGTGCTGATTGATGCAAGTCTGAGATGTCACTCCCTCCCTGTAGGTGGTTTCTCCTTGTCTGCGCTACCTCATGGCTGTTCAGAACCACCTTCTCAGTAACACCGTTATTATCCGTCCAGATGATAGCGATGACAGTGACAGCTCCCTACAAGGGGAAACAATGAAGGTACAGGTAAACATCCCCTTTAAATACCCCTTCCTCTCCTAATTGAATGGTCGTTGTTTGAACTCACTGCAGCTTGATCAGTTCCTGATGCAGAGTTGTATTTTGAAATTGCGGTTCATGACACAAACGTGAACACTATGCTTTCATTCATCTCCGTGTTACTTAATATGTGTGTTAAAACTAGAGATCACAGTAAAGCTATAAAACATCGCAAGGCCGAGCAAGCATGATGCTGAAGCAACATTTTGGAAGCAGAGTTACCGAAGTGTGGGCCTTTTACTGTGGTGTCCTCAGGAGCTTCAAGGCAGCATTCTCTCCTTAGCAACAAAGATCCTAGTGGGATGTGATGAGGCACTGGAGACGCTGCAGCAGGTGACAACAGCTCTAATTAACAGCGAGATCCCTGACAAGGAAACCAGGTAATTTTTTTTTTGTAACCCTTCAGAATCTGCCCTGCATTTCAAGGATTTCATTAAGCAGGAGAAATGGGCCTTTAAAATTGGTACCATGTCACCTGAATTCCCACACTCACAATGTTTTCTTTTTTAAATAACACAGGTGAAAGTATTTAGAAGTAAACTTGGACAATGTCGTAATGTATCTTGCTATTCCTACTTAATCACTGGCTGGTTTTCAGAGTCATCCCTTGCTCTTGTTTTCCAAAGGTTGAAAGGTCTGGAACAGGTAACTAAGGCCACCATGCTGGGGCACTTATTGCCAGTGTTGCTGACCTCTCTGATGCACCCCAACCTGCAGACCCTCACACTAGCTGATGCCCTCATGCCTCAGTTAGTGCAGCTGGTTTTATACACCAGTCAGGTTTGTTCACGTTTGTATTACCGGTAAATCAAAAATGAATCCTCTCGCTGAATGTTGCATCTGTCTTGCTTTTTGTTTTCCTTCCAGACTGCTCTGTTACTAAAGACTCAGGCTCCGCTTTTCTCAGAAGAACCACTTTTGGGGGGCTGTGTAGGGCAGGGGATGAAGACTTCTGCTGCTGAGGACAAGTATGTTCTATGGAAGGAAACAGATCCTATTGCTTGGATAATAGCTGTGCTTTTAGTAATGGGTCAGCTGTTAAACAATATGTATAGACAAAATCCCTGTCCTTTGCTAGAATTCTTGATGAACGTGAGGAGCCAGGATTCCTGACAGGACTGAAGATCCCTGCCCCTTGGGCTGCTGGCAAGACGGTGGAGACTGTGCATCCTGTGCGAGACAACTATAAATTCAAGGAGACTGTGCACATTCCAGGGGCTCGCTGTTTGTACCTTCGCTTTGATTCCCGCTGCTCCTCGCAATATGACTATGACAAGGTATTTCTTAAATGAGGCTTTCACAAAGCATACAGTAGTTAAAATAATGGGTCGATTGATCGATTGCAGTAGGTCGTCATAAATATGGTTATTCTTGTTTTGCCTGCTGTCGTGCTATTTCCAGTGTATTCTTTTTTACTTTATTTTTTAGTTGGTCATTTATGCCGGTCCCAACACAAATAGTCGTAAAGTAACAGAATATGGCGGAAACACTCTGGGATATGGCAGCCGCAGTGTTTTGGGGACAGGATGGCCCAAAGATCTTGTCAAGGTAATAGAAGTTGAGAGCAACACGTACATGGTGACCTATCCGCAACCTTTGTCTTTTGACTGCATACGTGTAATATCTTTGTTTAGGTTGAAGGTGACACAGTAACATTCTCATTTGAAATGAGAAGTGGACGAGAGCACAACACTCCTGATAAAGCCATGTGGGGGTTTTCTTGCACTGTCAGAGCTCAGGTAAAACACGGTAACTTTGGCATGTTGTTAGAATCCTTACATTCAGTAGTCCTGCTTCATATTTATTTTAATTGAAAAATATATAAACTCATTAGAATCCCTCAAGAGAAGATTCAAACTCGAGAGATCCCAGAGTGAAAGGGAAACACAAGTACTGCTCCATCTCTTGAGCTGGGAGCTGAGGACTGGGCTTTGCACAGCGGCACCTAGACAGTGGCCAAGAAGCAGAATAGCATTGCTCATCCAGCTAGTTGCTATTTTTACATTAGTCTGCAGCGGCACTTGTATATTGAGCATCCAGCTGCAAGGCCCAAGTCATTACAGATGAGCTACTAGCGCCCCATTTCTATTCCAATATTTTTTTGTTGCTGTCATCCTTTTAGGAGTCATCTGAGGATGTCTCTGGAGGCCTCCCTTTCCTCGCAGACCTGGCACTTGGCCTGTCAGTGCTAGCCTGCTCAATGTTGCGCATTCTATATAATGGGCCAGAAGTGACAAGAGAGGAGGATGCTTGCCATGATTTGCTGTGCTCAAAGCTGCTGCAAAGGTGATGCACCAAATAAAGCCAGAACTTTAGAATGTTTATTTTGTATTATATTGATCAAATCGGTACGTTTCAGGAATTTGAACATCCATTAACACACGACTTTTAGCCACAGCTTGCTATGTTGTCATCCGTATCTGTAAGGAAAAGATGTAATACAGAATGTTGACAAATGTCTTTTTCCTCAGGTGTCAGTGGCAGGTGGAAGCAAATGGAGCACTCTCTCCTGCTCTCACTCCAAGTCCTTCACCTCTACCACTAACCATTGAGGAGGACCGTGAATTCACCTACCCTGCCGATGTGCTCATTCCTCCTCCAGGTTTTACCTCCGGTGCCTACTTTGACTTGCCGCGCATACGCCTCCCTCCAGGCATCATGGGAAGGTTGCGAGAGGTGTCTGGAAGAGCTCGCCCACAGTTTCGTCCCAGTATTAAGTAAGGGCTGTATGCAAACAACAGTGTTTTGTTTCATAATGCGCGTTTTGTATGATCATTATACCATTTTACTACACGTTGTAGATTATATATTGTATACTTGTCAAGAAATATAACCATTTAATTAGCAACTCTTTAATTCCTGAAAGAGAGGTGATCCGGCCAGATGTCATGGAGGAGGTTATCGTGTCATGTGTCATAAAGCATCTCAGCTTGGTGGATGGCCTGCAGTCACTTGTTAACTACCAGTACCGTGAAGACCACACAGAAGAGTTTGATTTGGTCTGTAAGATCATGGCAGAAACCTTCAAAAAGATAAATGCGATGGAGCGTCAACTGCAGGCAAGCATTTTTCTTTTTCTTTTTTTTAAGAGAGAAAGAGTGAAAGAGAGAACCAAAATTGTCTGAGGAAAACCGCCAATAAATTATGAATTCTGTTGAATTCAATGTAAAATATAAAGGCAATGCTTTCATAACATTGTTCTTGGTGTGAACATCTTTTACTTTTTTGTGTAGGAGGTCTTGTTGGGTTTTTGCAAGTTACATACGGTAGAAAATCTTGATGGATCATGTTTGATTTTCTTCCAATACTGTGTATCAAATCACGATAGTGTGATAGTATTGTTAATGTTGCCAAAATATTCTGATAATACTGTATTGCATGTTTTTCCTCTATTTCGACCCCTCATGCCAATATGTCAACATCACCAAAATAAACATTATCTTCCATGTTGTATGCAGAGTGTAGCAGAACTGGAGCAGAAGTGGCAGAATGAGGTAGAGGAGGCCCAGCAGGGAAAGCTGGAGAACAACACTCCTTTCTTTCATGACTACCACTTCTTTGAGGTATCCTGCCGGAAAATGCATTTCACACTGTACTATAATTTGATGTTAATTTTTCCCTCTTTTTTTTTTGTCAGAATAAGATTAAAGAGCTTGAGCTACTTGGCTCCCTGAAAGATGTCGCCCTTGATTTTAGTGACTTGGAAAATGTTGTCCTTGGATTGCGGCAAGTCAATTAAAATACAGTAACGCTATCTCTTCAGTTATGACAGTAGGTAAGGTAATCTGTAACCACTTTTATATCTACGTCAACAGGGAGAAATTCTTTCATGACGTAAACACCCTGCACCTTAAAAGTAGCACCCCACTAGCTAAAACGAAGGCACTCGTGAAGAGTCTGATGAACCGTACGGAGCTACTGCTACATGTTACCATTGCACCACACTGCAGAAGCTTAACCACTACACCCGCTGGGACACCAGGCACAGGTAGTCATCCTCTTTTAATTCAATTACATTTTCTAAACTGAATTTCTGTGTGTTTAATTCTTTCAGCGTCGGACAGTGATTTAGTTTTTCTCTCATTCTCTCTCTTATGTCAGCTTCTAAGTCTGTATCAGACGCCAAGACTGCCATCTCCATTGTGAAGCAGCCAGTCTTCCTGCGCAGCATGTCTGCGCCCTCTGACTTAGAGATGATTGCTAACCAAGATCTCGAGTTTACACATGCTGCTCAAAGGTCTTTTTCTTTTCTATTTTGTTTGATGGATAAAATCGTAATTAAATAAGCGAATACATGTTCTTCTTTCGTGTGTCTTTTTTTTCTGCAGGAGGCGACATCACCCGACCAGTCATCGCAGTAGCTCATTTACACTGCTGCAGTCTCTGGTGGTTGAAGACAGCAGAGACAAGCCAACATACAGTGTTCTACTGGGTCAGCTCTTTGCATTTATCGGCACTACACCTGATCAAGCTGTAAGTCTATTGCTTAATAATGATCTCCCATTTCCCATCATAACTGGAATTGCATGCAGGTGGAAAAAGTATCCACACTCCATTTTTGTTTAAAACAAAAATGATAAAAGTAAAAGCACTAATTTAACCCCTTTACTTAAGTGCATTTCAGAGTCTGTACTTTTATACTTAAGTACAGAGGTAAAAATGATTTGTTTTGGGGGGGACTTAACATAACTGAAAAATGCACCCAAAATAATTTATCTTGATTTTTGGCATTATTTTGTTAACTTACATAGTGCTTTTACTGAAAGAAAAAAAATCATACTTTTGCTAACATGAACTGACTACCAAGAAATGCTAATTTAGCTAGTGATTACCACCGATAAAATACCCCTTACCTCTAAGTGTTTGAGTGAATGTTTAGTGGGACTCGCCGAAGGACGGCCGTTTAAAATTTAAAAACCGGCTTATAGACAGGTACTACTTTTTTTTTTCCCCCGCGTAAAAAAAAAGTGAATGACATACGATGGAAGGGTACCCACACTACAGACGGATGACGAATAATGGATGCTCAATTTTTTGTAAAATGCCCAGCTCTGCAGATATCTATTTTCAAATATAGGGAGTAAAATAAAAATCAAATAAAAAGAAATACTAAAGTAAAATACAGGTAAATAATCAACTTAATTACAGTAATGAAGTCATTGTACTCCGCTGCTTCCCACCGCTGACTATGACAAATATCCATTATTTGTGTAGGTATCAAGCAGCAGTTTCCTGTCTGCTGCGCAGACACGTTGGCGCCGTGGAAGCACACGAAAGCAGGCGCTTGTCCATATGAGAGAGCTCCTCACTGCTGCGGTCAGAGTGGGTGGGGTCACCCATCTTGTTGGGCCTGTTACTATGGTTTTGCAAGGGGGTCCAAGGTTCGAAAATGATGCTACTACATAAAACATTCATGCATTGCATACAACTCTCTTTTTCGATTGTCTTTGTAAATGTGTTTAATGTGTACAGGATTGAGGAGCTGACCTGTGGTGGAATGGTAGAGCAGGTGCAGGAGGCCTTTGGGGAGACGATGACGTCTGTCGTCTCTCTGTGTGCTCGCTACCCCATTGCTTGTGCCAACAGTATCGGCTTGCTTTGCACAATACCCTACAGAAGGCAAGAGCCTGATGATCTCGTCAATTGTCCCCTCATATCCTTGTCACGGAGTATTCACCATACTTATCCTTATTTGTTGCATTACTTTCCATAGGAGTGAGGAGCAGTGTTTAGTTCGAAGTGGGCTGGTTCAGCTCATGGATAGCTTATGTAGCTTGAGTGGTCAGAGAGAGTGCAGCTCAAATGAGAAACAGACCAAAAAGCAGAAAGTAGCCACCATGGCCTGGGCTGCATTTCAGGTGCTTGCTAACCGCTGCATTGAGTGGGAGAAAGTGGAAGGTAAGGTAAAATGTTATACAGGAGAATGATGGCATGATCTTGCACTTTTTGATTTTTTTGTCACAGGTGGTTGTGCCATGATTTAGTAATTTCTTGTGTTTGACTTTCTCAAGGCGGCTCGACAGATGGAGTACATTCCGGGTTGGCTCGACAGGTGTCCAGTTTGCTGACCAATCATCTGGCCAGAGCTACCGAGTGTTGTGGGAATCAAGCCGCTGGCAATGATGCCTTGCAAGATGTACTCAGTCTTCTCAATGACCTTTCCAGGTAAGTTTTGTGATGTAGTTATATACTTTAGTGTATTCATACAGTAAATGTATTTTGCATTTCATTCCAGGAGCCACATAGGAAAAGCTATCCTGAGCCAACCAGCCTGTGTTTCGAAGCTATTGTCTTTGCTGCTTGACCAGAGACCTTCCCCAAAGCTGGTGCTCATCATACTGCAGCTTTGTCGAGCTGCCTTGCCTCTCATGAGCGTGGAGGACTGTGGTAACGTGGCTCTACCATCATGGAGCTTTTCTATTAACACACTCGATGCGGAGCAACAAGATGCTAACGACCCTGCCTCGCGTATCGCTGCCTTGCTGCTGGCCAAGCTGGCAGACTATGTGGTACCAGGTTGGTATCTCTCATTAAAAAAACCATATGGCTGGGGTACTTTTTCAAAACTTTAAATGCTCAAAATACACAAGATTAGTACTTTCTACTAATGTTGTCAATTCCTTACCAGGTTGCCAGACCTTGCTGTCTCCCAGCTCTTCTGAGCCAGACACAAGTCTCTCTCGAGCCAGTTCCAAAGGAGTCCTGAAGACTGAAGATATTGGGGAAGAAGGTGAAGCAGTTGATGGTAAACTATCTATCTTCATCCACAAGAGAGAGGATCAGTCATCTCACGAGGTTCTTCAACCACTTCTGAGGTTAGATCTCTCTTGAAAGTTACCAGTGAACGTCTTCTATTTTCACAATTTTCAGCCTGCTCAAGATTTTCTCAAGTGTATTCTCTCTCACTTTCCAAAATGTAGCAGCTCAGAGGGACGCCCCTTTCGTCTTGGCACCGGTGCAAACATGGAAAAAGTTGTCAAAATGGACAGAGATATGACCAAAGTAAGACATACATGATTTTTTACTTGTCCCCGCCCCCAAGATTCCTAACTCTATTCCTTTTTTAGAGTGGACACTGTGAGGTGATCACAGAGGAAGCATCTGCTGCCCTGAGGAAGGCCACTAAGTGGGCTCAATCTGGTCTGATAGTGAGTGTTGGTCCGCCTGTAGAGACTCTGACCCAAGAGACCGCTGGAGGCATCACAACTGGCGACAAGAAGAAAACTGCCCAAACATCTGCTTGCAGGGACAGGAACACTGAGCTGGCCAGGTACTATGATCATCTGTAGAAGCATTAACATCTTTTGTGTAACCTTAGTGCCTAATATTTTGGAAAAACTCAGTCAAAGTGATTTCAAAGCACCTAACTGAAAATCATGTCTTCTACAGGTCAGACCCCGTTAGGCCATTCATCAGTGGGCATGTTGCCAACAGTATGGCTGCTGAGGTTATTGCTCTGCTGCATAGTCTACTTACTGCCCCAGAGTCAAACACTGCGCAAATCTGGACGAGCACTGCTGAAAAAGTAAATATTACTGTTGTTTGTTGCTTACTAAATTATTTTCAGAAACCAAAGCAGTAGAATCTTAAGGGCCTGATAAATTAAAGGTTTGCACATGCAAAAACGCAAACTTGATTGCTCACGCAAACAGACGTGGAAGATGATCTACAGTGTGCGTATATGTGACAGGTGTGCCCCCCGCTCCCAATCCACCACGTCCCATCCGCATGTCACCACCGATCAGCCGAGTCGGCGGGTGACAGTCAACTCTCGCTGTCAGTGACTGTGAAATGACTCAAAACGTGCAATATGATGTTTTGCCTTCAGGAGGCGCTAGACCTTAGTACAGAGTACAGCCTCTATCTCCAACAAACTCTCAAAAAAGCTGTGCATTAGAGCAGTGTTTTTCAAACTTTTTTGAGTCAAGGCACATTTATTTTATTGAAAAAAAAACCCGTGGCACACCAGCAGCTGAAATTGTGACAAAAATAAGCTTATTTTAACAATATAAGTGTTATATTGTTTATATAAGCATTTTTTAACATTGGAGAATGTCGTTATATTATAACGTCTTGAATAGGAATTAAATAAACACAAAGAAAAAAGTATTTTGTAATGTTTCATATTGATACTTAGTGTGAAACATGGGCTTGTTTGAATAAACATGCGTCACTAATTCGCTTGTTGCTAAACAAAGACAATTAGCAAACTGCTGCTACCTGCTGGTATGGAAGAGTACTACAATGTAGTAAAGACATGATTACGCCCCCAGGCACTAGACCGTACAGACACACCTGACAATATCTCGCCTACCAGTGTGCTGCGGCACCCAGTTTGAAAAACACTGCATTAGAGGATACCAAATCAAAATCATTCCGTCGCAATAAGAAAAAAAACCTCTGTGTTATCTCACAATTATTGCAAGAGAATGCAAATATTTGCAAGTGAATGCAAAGATTGCAAGGGTACACAGTTGTTGTTTTTTTTTTTCTTCTTTCATGTCACCTTAGCAGCTCCGTATATTCGAGACGCTGCGCGTACTGACAGATTTGTTAGCATCACACCCTGATTTCAAGGTAGCTCCACCTAGCATGCGTACATTTCACGAAGGTTTGTAACACTCACCGTAAGTCAGTGTGAGAACCTGTGCAGCCCAAAAAGTGTGCCCCATGTGCCTTTTTTTACTTCAGCACATGGGAGAATATACCCCTAATATAGCACATGCAATATTATTTTATTAATCAAACCAGAAAGACTTGGTCAGTCATGCCCCCATTGTTGAATTTTTGCATTACAGTATAAAAGTTTCATCTATGTTTATCTTAGGTGCTCTCCAGGGCGTTGATGTTCATCCCTCAATTGGGGAAGTATGCTGAGAGTATTTTGGAGAATGGAAGCAGCAGTGGTAGGAAACTGGCTAAGCTTCAGGCCATTGGCAGGCAGGCCGTTGCTGCACTCTGTGCTCTGGGAGGGTTCAAAGAAACCATTAAAATAGGGTCCGAGGTCCAGGTAAAGGCTACAAGTTATTAATACTTTACTGTTTTCATACAATTGATAAACCCCTTTCAACATCTTAGCATATATTTTACATCTACAGGTCATAGGCAAAGGAGTGCTTGGCAGTGTGGGTATTGTGATGTCTATCAATGAGCAGGAGGGCATTGCAACTGTGAAATTCCCCTCTTGTGACTACAGGAGAACTTGTAAAGCCTCAGATGTGCTGACAGTACCAATATCACGCCTGTGTACACCCAGATCTGAGGTAAGACTTCCTCCCTGTAGTTTAATCACCTTTATCATTTAATGGAAAACAATAGTCTGATTTTCACCTGATCCTTCTTCCCAATCCTCAGGCACTGCCCTTGTACAAGCTATCGATCACTGAGAAGGTAGTGCAAGCAGTGCAATCCATGCTTCTGCCACAGGAGGGCAGCCTGTCCATTCACTCCTCTCTACCAGCTTCTGGAGATGGGTCTAGCCCAGTAATGGCTGCAGTTCGCTTGCTTGCTGAGATCAGAACCAGGTCAGTCAAAAAGTCTGTAGGTCTTGCATATTTTATTGTTATGAACACTAGTAGCAGTAGTTCAAGTGGATCAAGAGCGCTACGCATGACTACATGTACTGTTGAACAACTGTCTAATGATATTTTGATTCTTAGGGCATGCCTGGTAATGGCGCAGCTCTTGGAGGATAGCTCCTTTTGTGAAGAGTTCATCCAGCAGTGTCCTGCAGCTGTGGAGGTGCTGAACCTGGTTGCTCAAGAATGTAGTCCTGGTAAGAAAACAAGGTACACCCTGCAACGTATAGACAATGGTTCTCAATATTTGTCCCCTCTTGGTGTTTGCAGGAGAGCGTCTTGGTATAGTTGAGGCTCAGTGTGAAAGAGTGCGTATGCTATACAGAGATTGTGCTCGTCCACCACCGCCACCACTTCAAACAGACAGACGCCAGGTGGAGTTACCATGTTTATACATTTGCAAAGTGCAGTCAAAATGTTAAGCGCATTGTTAAATAAAAAAAATAATCAGTGGCTACTTTTGTTGACTGTTGAACAGGTGCTGTGGGATAGTTTATTGTTTCATTACTATTGCATTTTTACTACTATGTTTTTGGAGAGAATATCAGAATACATCATTTTCTTTGTCAATGGTGCATTCTATTACGTATAAAAACATGTTCTTACAAAACCTTGGAACAATATGAGACAATACTATTTGCAACACTTTCCCTCTATTATGCCTCTCCAGCCCAAGGAAATAACCTGGTGTCCCTCGCGAGTGTTCCCTCCAGTCCGGGCCTGCATGTTCTCATCCCATCTTACCTCTGTCACTTTCTTGGCTGACCCCAGTGCTGGAGGAGGTCTCCCCCGGGGCACCTTCATTTACGCCACCTCTCCTGTGCCAATTCAGGTTGATCAATTATTAGATCATAGTTGGGAATTTCTTTTCACCGTCTGACTTTTTTTTTTTTTTTAACCTTTACAGGCACCTTCGTTTTACTGGGAGATAGAGGTTGTCTCCTATGGAGACTGTGAGGAGGATAGTGGCCCAATTGTGTCCTTTGGTTTTGCCACGGAGGCCGAAAAGAGAGACGGAGCATGGACCAACCCTGTTGGCACTTGTCTGTTTCACAAGTAAGTTGACCTTTTCTAAACATGGGATACTTTTATCTTAAGTGTTTTTGTATGTTGTTCTGCCTCCAGTAAGGCTGCTGTTTGTTCCAACTTTGACCTGTTCGTTCTTCTGTTTCTTTGTGGCAGTAATGGAAGGGCAGTGCATTATAATGGCTCCAGTCTGCTGCAGTGGAAAAGTGTCAGACTAGATGTGTCTCTCCTTCCTGGTGAGAGTGGTTATGTGTTTTTGTTTTGCTTGTATTTTATTTTTGCACAAAATTTATTTGAGCAAAATGCTCTCATAATCATAGAGTCCTCTCTTTTGCTGGCGTTACAAAATTACAATTGCTGTTTAAAATAATGTAATTACTGTCATCCCAGTGGTAACCCTGCATTAATTTACATTAACACAGGTGATGTGGCTGGAATAGGCTGGGAGCGTTCAGAAGGTACACCTCCGCCCCCCGGCCAGGCCTCGAAAGGACGGGTCTACTTCACCTATTGTGGCCAAAGGCTCAGTCCAACCCTTGAGGAGGTGGCGGGCGGAATGTGGCCCTTGGTTCACATTCAAAAGAAGGTATGCTGATTGAAGTAAAATGTCTTCCAACTGCACAATTTTATTTCTACAATTGAAAAAGAAAAAAAAAACAAAAACATTGTTTTGCAGAATTCAAAGATTCGAGCCAACTTTGGAAACCGTCCATTTGCATACGCTGAAGGCCAAGCGCACAGGAATGCTGCTGACTTGTGCATTGACCTTGCAGAAGAAATAAGTGCAAATTTTGAGGCGCTCCCCTTTGCCATGGCCTCAGACAGTGATAATGACGCAGGCGCAAGCGTTACATCTGACTCAGGCTCCCATGGACCCCCCTGTCGGATTGCAGCAGTGGCAGTCCCCCAGCAACGTATATGTTTTTGTATTACCCTTTAATATGCATGTCCCTTTCTATTCATAGAAATCACTCGCTGACATGTGACTGGCAACATTAATATACCTAGTCTTTTTCTCTCTGTCTCTTTCAGAATACAACAGTGACCTGTCCTGCCATTACAAGGTGGAGCTGAGCTATGAGAACCTAGTCACTTCGGGGCCTGATCCACACCCTCCACCGATTGCAGATGATGAGAGTGATGACGAGGATGATGATGATGTCCCCAGGGTAAGTCGGCTCTTCATCATCTAGTGACAGGGTCACCATTTGTGCGTCTTTATTTCACGGCTACATTTAAAACCCAGGAGGACCACTACGCCTTGCTGGTAAAGGCGTGGGAAACCAAAGTGTTCCCCACTATTCGAAGGAGGTTCCGTAATGAAGCTGAGAGGAAATCTGGTCTGGACCAAATTAAAGGAGCGCTGCAGTTAGGTAAGAATACATGTATCAAAAATATGTACAATTACCTTAAAGGAGGGAAAATCAACCCAAACATATTTTTTTCAAGAATATGTTCCCAGCAGGGCAGCCATTTTGTCATTTCTGTCGACTGAAAATGACATCACAACTACCCAGGGCTCAGGTAACGACCAATCACAGCTCGCCTGTTTTCTAAATCTGAGGTGTGATCGGTCGTTACCTTAGCCCTGGGTAGTTGTGATGTCATATTCAGTCGACAGAAGTGACAAAATGGCCGCCCCTAGAGATGGCTAAAAATGGGTGGATTAAGTCTTATTCCACAAACGCAATATTTATCAGAATGCTTTGTTTCAACTAGTGCGCTTGCATAGAACATATTCTTGAAAATGTAATATTAATATGTTTGGGTTGATTTCCGCTTTAAGGCAGCTTTTGGAGCGTTGCGCTTATGGTGTGTTTAAATGTCAACAGGCATGGTAGACATTGCAAGACAGACAGTGGAGTTCTTGTATGAGGAGAATGGCGGCATCCCTCGAGACTTATACCTCCCCACCATAGAAGATATCAAGGATGAGGCCAACAAATTCACTATTGATAAAGTTCGCAAAGGTATGCATTATTACTATACAAATTCTCTATTACTACTAATAATGCTATGAAGTAATATTTTATTTTAAGTTCTTTTCTTGATCTTCATATAGGCTTGACTGTGGTCATCCGCTGTACAGACAGCAACAATACCAACAGCACTACAGGTGGGACAGCACTGCCCAAGTTTGCCATCCGGGGCATGTTGAAGACTTTTGGCTTGCATGGAGTAGTGTTGGATGTTGACTCTGTAAGTGCAATTGTAAATGTTTCAATGCTTTGTGCCACAACCGGGTCAGATTTGACCTCATTTTGTGTTTGTTTCCAGCTGAATGAGCTGGTACAGGTGGAAACCTACCTTCGCAGTGAGGGCGTGCTGGTGAGGTACTGGTACCCTATTGAAATTTTGGAGCGTCCCCCTGCTGGATCTCGACGTACTGCAGCCAATGGCTTAGTTTCACTAGATAGTAGCAACATTCAGATTCACAGGTATGTCTTGATTTTACCATAGCACACAAATGCATGCTGCTTTTTTTTTATTGATTTTCCTTTTTTTTTTTTTTTTTTTTTTTTTTTTTTTTAATTTGTTTTTCTCAGGGAGCTACTTCGCTGTGAGAGCGCACTGGCTCGTTTATACTGCCGAATGGCCCTACTGAACATCTATGCCCCGAAAAATCCCCACACCTTCACTCGTCTCTTCCACATACCTGCGATCCGAGACATCACTTTGGAACACCTACAGCTTTTGTCTAATCAGCTGCTGGCTCCACCTCTCCCTGGTGAGTGGCCAAATTGTGTAAAAATCAGTACATCTTTGCCTGTGAGATCCTCTTCCTACCTCCTTTAACATTTATCTTCCTACAGATGGCACTATTAGTTCTGGTTCAATCCTCCTGGCCCAGTCAGTGCTCCACAACCTCCAAGACCAAAGCTGCTCTCCCACAGACCTATTTTACCAGGGCAATGCTCAACCCATCCGGGAGTGGCTGACTGTGGCCATCACTCGTGCCTTGCACCAAGGAGAGGAAAGCTTACTTGAGCTAACAAAACAGATCTGCTGTTTCCTCCAGGTTTTCCCTGTCCATCATTGATTCAGTTAACATTACTAAAAGTGGGCTAATGTTAAATGAAAAGTTGTGTTGTGTTGTTTACAGCATGCACCAGAGCAATTTACATCTGAGGAGTTCCCCATATCAGAGTCGAAAGTGAGCATGGATGTCAGCTTTCCAGGGGCTGCATTTGTGATCGTGTCTTGCAAAGAGAGCCAACTTGGCTGCCGCAAAGAGTGAGATAACTGCCAATGTGTTTTTTTCCACAAATCACTATAAACCTTGTTTATTTTCCACCGCTGAAAATGTGAACCATCCCTTTTTCTCATTAGCTCTAGCCTGTACAAGGCTCCCTGGGCACGGGTAATGCTGTATGGTCTGGGTCACAAAGTGTGTAGAAATGGGCAGCTTAATCTGATGGAGGCTGTGTGCTATCCTTTGGATGCCTCACCGGCCAACACGGGCCTTACTCCCCCGCCCACCACCAACCAATACCCCTCTGTCATCATCCCCGCTGATAAAGTGCACATCAAGCTAGGTATATATTCACTAAATTATGCATATATGTATGTTGAATTATTCACTGGACATTAAATTTGTTTTGATTCATAGGTGTGTCCCCCCCTCCTGGTGCTGTATTGGTCCTGCATTCCCTGCCTCTGGAGTTTCCTCTTGCCATGGCATTCGCTGAGCAGCTGTTGACATGGAAGTTAGGAGAGAGTAGCGAGCGGTCAGAGGACGAGCTGGACACAGTGCCGTCGTCTGTACTGCTACAAGTGGTAGAACTGCTCGGTAGGTGACGTATTTTAAACACTTATGCAGATCCACACTCACAGTTTGTGGGCTCACGAGCCAGCACCCCGAACAGTTGTGTAAACTCCTGTTGGTGACAAATGTCGTATGAAAGCATATCCCCTTTAATGGAGACAATCATACATTTGTTTACCAGGGATATATAAAGATCTTAAAATATGAACCGCAAAAATGATGCATGTAATTAGAGAGCGTGCATCCTTGCCAAAAGTAGGCTTGCATTGTCGCGCATGAACCAGCTTTCAATGTTTTCCGTGTTGGCTTGTGTTTTTCGTATTAGGTGGTTTACTTTGGACCACAGATCTGGCTCCCTCCATCAAAGAACTCATCTTTCACTTGCTGGCTGAACTCTTGCGGAAGATTCACCACTTGGAGCAGCGTAAAAGCCCCTCTGGCTTGTCCAGCTCTATCGCTCTGCTGCTTAACCCCTGCCTGGCAGTACTCATGGCCCTGCAGACAGAACTCCGTAAACTCTACGATCGGGAAACTCAGGGCTGGACAGCGGGAGGAGCTGGGGCTGGGGGATCTTCATCTGGGGGTGTTGCTCTGGCACTGGCAGCAGAGCAGAGCCGGTTCTCCACCTACTTCCATGCTCTGATGGAGGTCTGTCTAGCGGTGGCAGAGGTGACTCTGCCTCTCAATGTTGGAGGGTCCACAGTTGGAACCCTGACATCCACCAGTGCCCCTAACCTTAGTGATTCTTCGTCCTCGTCATCCTCATCCCCTGGCCAGACACCACAGAGTCCCAGCCTGCTGTCCAAACGTAAGAAGGTGAAGATGAAGCGTGAGAGAGCAGCAGCTGCAGTGGCCGCTGTGGCCTCGGGCAAAAGGGGAAGTGGAGGTGCCCGTCTGTCAGAGAGTGACAGCGCCCTGCTGAACATGGCGGGTAGTAAACCTGAAGACATGCTGTGGTTCCACCGCTGCCTGACTCTTCTGATGATTCTCCGACATCTTGCAAATAAGGATCCCCAGGGTTTGAGCGTGACAAGTGACGCAGTGACAGACGCTTGCCAGGCTTTGGTGGGTCCCACAGCCCACAGCCGCCTGTTGGTGCTTTCAGGTATCCCGACACATCTGGAGGAGGCGGTGGTTCGTAACGCCATCCGCCGGGCTTGCAATGCGCATGGAGGGCTCTTCAAAGACGAAGTGTACATACCTCTGCAGGAAGAGGACCCTAAGAAAACTAAACCCGGGGCTAGGGTCACAAGCCCTCAGGGTGGCAAAGTGAGCACTGAGTCCGAGCGCCCCTTCCCCCACAGCGGAGGTCCCGAGAGTCCTGACAGCTCCAGCAGCGTCACCCCAGCTCTGAGCGTAAGCGCATCAGCTTCGACCAGCCAGACCTCCATCTGCAGCTCCTCTCAGGGGGTCTCTCGCACCGCCAGTGAACTTTCCGTTGATCAGGAACAATTAGCTGTCCCGGCCGTCAACTCTGCCGCAGCAGCGTCTGCTGGAAACCACCCCCAGCAGGGTTCCCATGAACCACAGACGGTTTCTAGTCAGGAGAGTCTAGATACTTCTCTTTGTAGCACAGGAAGCCTGGGGAGTCTTGGCAGCTTAGGGGAGCCCGTGGACAGTGCGGAGACACCATCAGTGTCAGACGGAGGCTCTATGCACACGGTCACCTCACAGGAGAGCAGCGCAGTCGTGGCGAGGCCGATCAAAGGTTACGCTGTCATTGAGGTGAACTAAATACCTTTTGTGTTACAAAGGTAATACCTTCTTTTTTTTTTTCTGTCTTCAATTCTCAATTTTGCTTCTTCCTTTATTATTAATTCCAGGTGCGTTCTCGAGCCAAAGTGGAAAAGATACGTGCCAGTCTCTTTAACAGCAGTGACCTAATTGGTTTGTCCAGTCTGGAAGGTGAAGAGGAGTTAATGGAGTTGACCAATGAGGAGATCCTCACAGCCTCCAGTGTCAACCAAAGTCTGTTTGACACTCAGGGCAGCTCTGCTCTCGAAGACTATTTTCTGGACAAGTCCATTCGAGGTTTGTGTTTGACCAGGAATAGTTGTGCTCCGCTACCTTAGATCTCATTGTGTGATTTAAAAACCTATTTTCCCAAGGTGACAAGCTTGTTCCTGGAGCGCGAGACGTTCTTACGGATATTTTTAAGAGTTGTATACACTCAGAACAAATGCTCAGCCTCACACCTGCCAAGCCAGTGAAAGTGTCTGATATTTACCTCAGCAAAGAGCAAATCAACTCTCAGACCCCTGGCAACCTACTGCATACTTTCTTTACCAATGTCCGGCCTCCTAAGAAAGTACTTGAAGACCAACTTACTCAGGTAAATTACAATATTCAGGTAACCTTGAATATTGAAAGCTAAAACAGGCGATTGAAAACTATTTTGAAAGTGTAGCCACATATCTATCCTGAATGTTAATATTCTTGCTCCGGCGCCTCAAAGTAACAAATCTGTGCATCTGGTCACATTTGTAAAAAAGATAAATAAATATAACGATTTGTTTTCGTAAAAAAAATAAATAAAAAAATAAAATCCATTTGTTTTCATCTAGATTTTAAGAAAGTATGGCATTCCCAAACCCAATAAGAACAAGTACAGCAAAGCAGGGAAAGAACAGCATCAAGGCAAGGTAGTAAGTACAAAGAGGCCAATCACCAAACCTCCCACCAAGGAAAAGTCCGTTCTCAACAGCGTAAGGTAAGCGTGCATCAAGTCCATTTTTTCCCCCCTGAGCATTTACGTCGTTAGTGTTTTTAAGAGACATTTATACTTTTGTTCATGAACTTAAAATGGAATTTATTGTCCACGTATCTCTACTAGGACTGCGCTCAGTGAGAAAAAGACAGTCCTTAAACCCAAATCTCCAGAGAAATCCAGACCTGATGAGAAAGATGTGGAAAAGTCTCCTGCTAAAAAACTTGAAGGTTCTTCAATAATAGAAACACAGTTAAACACCACAGTCAATGCATGCCTCATGGTGTAGAATATTCTGTAAACTGTCAGTTCCCTATTATTGTGATCTCAAACCGTGCACACCCAGACTGCAATTTATTTGAGTGTTTGACTTTGAAATACTGTATGTGAAAATGTATTCACTGAAAATTGTGTGCACTTACGGTATGTTTCAGTTGATTTTTCAGGAATGGCTGAGCTGCCTCTCACATGCCTTTCTTTTCTATAGTCTCAGAGGAGAAGTATCTGACATTGGAGGGCTTCCATAGGTTCGCAGTTGACCGAGCCAAGCAGGACATCCGCAGCGTCTGGAGGGCAATTTTGGCATGTGGCTATGACCTCCACTTTGAAAGGTGAGACTGGGAATGTCAAACCGCTCTTAACACCGCCTAGTCTGATGTAACGCTTACACTGTCACATGCTGGCTGCCCAGAACATACGATACATATTCTATAAATAAACGCACTATTTATTTATGCAGTCTCATGGATTGTAATGCAAGCGAGTATCCTGTAATTTATAAACACACATTTATAGGCTCGTGATTATGATGTAACAATCCCGTATCCCGTCCTTTTAGTAGTTACCGGTCATCTTTATCTTGATCTTTATCAGGTGCACCTGTATAGACACACGGCATGCCCAGAAGACTTGTAGGAAGTGGACTTTAGAAATGGATGTTGCATTGGTCCAGTACATCAATAGGCTGTGTCGTCACCTTGCTATCACACCAGCCAGACTACATCCCCACGAAGTCTACCTGGAGCCCGGTGATTGCGTCGATCCACGTGTTGCCTGCCTGCTTAGTTAGTAACACACTTCAACATCTCTATCTTTCCCCAGGTATTTACTCTGTAGGTGACTCGGGTAAATCAATTCTTCTAACAACCTTTTTGTGTGCGTTTTTGAAGATGTGTCCGTAGAGAGCTTGCGCTTGCGTTTTGCCCTGCTGCAGTCGCTCAACAACACACTGGAGAGTTTCTTCCTGCCACTGGTGGAGCTAAGACAGACGTGCACTTATCAGAACAGCATTGCAGCCTTGTTATGCGAAGCGAAAGGTGAGTTGGACATTGGTACCTTTAGCAAATCGCAGTGATGGAAGCCATGTTCCGTCCATAGCCATATGCTCATCATTTTTCCCACGAAATGTCTTCTTTTCATCTCATTGTTATTTATTTTTTTCTATGCTGACAGGACTGATATACTATGACACTAAGGTCTCTGTAATGAACAGAGTACTGAATGCCACAGTACAGCGAACAGCGGACCATGCAGCTCCAGAGATTACGTTAGATCCTCTTGAGATCGTGGGAGGTAGAGACTGTTTCAACTTGTTGTACACCTTCACATCGTAGAGGCTGTATCTTTACTTTGATCCCGTTGATGTCCTGCAGGTGAGATTAGATCATCAGAAAACACGTACTTCTGCCAGGCTGCACGCCAGCTTGCATGCATGCCGTCGTCTCAGCTTTGTGTGAAACTCGCCAGCGGAGGGGACCCAACCTACGCTTTCAACATCCGTTTCACCGGGGAGGAAGTTCACGGCACAAGTTGGATGACCTCATTTTTACTTGCACCATATGTATCGTGACAATAGCTATAGCAGAGTACAGCACCTGTGTTTGTGTGTGACTAGGTGGTTCCTTCAGACACTTCCTTTGGCAGGTGTGCAAGGAGTTACAGAGTTCCGCTCTTTCTCTGTTGCTGCCTTGTCCCAGTGCTGCAGCCAACCGTAACAAGGTAACGCTCACTCTACTGCCTGACTGTGGAGTCTTTCCTTTGCCGTTCAATGAAAAACATCCAGATTAGATTAGCTTCGGTTTGGTCATTACTCGTTACAAGTGTAAGGCAATGAAATGCAAATTGCAGCTAACCGGTATGGTAACAGGTATGATTTTTTTTTTGGTTTGTTTTGATTTGTTTTGACTCAGGGGAAGTACATATTGACACCGTGTCCTATCAGCTATGCGGAAGAGCAATTGCTGCACTTCTTTGGTCAGCTACTGGGCATCGCCATCCGTGCAGATGTGCCCCTCCCTTTGGACCTACTGAGCTCTTTTTGGAAAGGTCTGGTGGGCGAGGCCCTCGACCCAGAGCAGGACCTGCAGGAAGCAGATATGCTCACATACAACTATGTCAAGAAGTTTGAAAACGTAAGAAATAGGACCCGTCTTGTTAATTTGTCTACATCTCCTCCCGTCAAAGTTAAGCCCAATTCCGTCTTCTCAATGTGTCAACTGTTTGTGCTGTGAAGGTTAATGATGATGCTGAGCTGGAGACACTCTGTGCTGAGATTTCCTCCCAACACCATTCAGGCGAGAGCCCCGACTCTCCCAGCAGGCCCTGCTGTACCTTTACCTACATCACGATGACGGGCGAGGAGGTGGAGCTTTGTCAAGGAGGGCGGAACCTCACTGTCAGGTGATTGTTGAGAGCTGTGTTTTTTGCGCATTGAAAGAACAGTTTGAAGTCACTACGCTGTATTTTGTTTCTGTATCCTAAATATTCTTGTGTTTGTAGCTGGGAGAATAAGGATGTGTACGCACGGGGAGTGCAGAGCCTTCGTTTGAGGGAGCTGCAGAATGTTGAGTGTATGACAGCAGTGCGTGCAGGGTTAGCCTCCATAATTCCCCTGCAGCTACTAACCATGCTCAGCCCACTGGAGATGGAGCTGCGGACCTGCGGCTTGCCCTACATCAACCTAGAGTTCCTCAAGGTAGACCGGCCTTACGTGCTATATTAAACTTATCTTAATGGCCCAGGTGTGGCTTATATTCATGATCACATCTTACCTTGTTTGACAGGCTCACACCATGTATCAAGTGGGTCTGATGGAGACGGACCAACACATTGAGTTCTTCTGGACCGCTCTCGAGATGTTCACTCAGGAGGAGCTTTGCAAGTTCATCAAGTTTGCCTGCAACCAGGAACGCATCCCCTTCACTTGTCCCTGCAAGGACGGAGGACCCGACACCGCCCACGTCCCCCCATACCCCATGAAGATTGCTCCTCCGGATGGAGCAGCAGGTAATGGTGATCAGCATTGTTCTCATTTAAAAGGGGGACTTTTGTTGCTGCGTATTCTTTTTCTAGTGCAGTGGTAGCATCTCGTCTCGTCACCTTTGACTTTGACGTGCTCTTTGCTGAAAATAGTGCCAGGCAAAGAAAGCTTTCGCAGGTGTGTTTATGGATACATTTACATTAGGCAGCTTTGGGCCAGTCTTGGGCACGCTTGATACGTACAGTCCAATTACAGTAGTTTGGCAAGTGAGAGTGATCTGATCCAGGCTAAAGTGCAGGACGTGAACCTTTGTTTATCACAGGAGATGCATTCCAGACTCATCAACAATATACCTAGACCATTTCAAATCAAGAAAATATCTTTTTTGTTTGTTTGTTTTCCCACTCTTTAAACACATTCAAGCTTATTAAAACACACTTAAACTTATTAAAAGACACTTTTTATCAGGCTTGTCTTTATCACTTGTTCTTACCCTCTTACTTGCAGTTCTTCTAAAAGGGGCGTGCCGGATTCAAAGCTGTACGTCACTCCCGTTTGAAGTTTTCTGTAAAGCAGACAGACCAAAAACTAAAAAGAATTGAACAATTTATATTTAAACACTTAAATGTTCAGCCAAACCAATAAGATTTCATCTAACGAAAGCTGGCTTTATAACATGCTGTCGATGGGCTAAAGGAACTCAAGCATCGATGTTAAGTTTATTATAAACCTTCAGACACCATCCATCACTCCTTCTGCGGTAGAACGTAATAAATACTACACTGAAGGTGCAAAACTCTAAATTCTGACTTGCCTGTACAGTGGCGCCTTGAGATATGAGTCACTTGAACTTGAATATTTTTTGGAGTTAAAGAAATGTATTTACATTACATTTTTTGTCGCTGTCCGGCGGAAACCTCATTTGTCCAAAAATGGTCAAATTCATTTTTTTTCCACAAATCGAATTTAATGGTCTCTCCCTACTTCGTCTCTAATTTGAATGCAATTTTAGCCAATTTAAAGCGGTGAAAATAGCAAATACACAAATAAAAAGACAGGTGAACGCAACTTAGGTTTGAGTGTTGCAGAGGTGCGGTGATGCAACTTCCGTTTCCTCCTTCTGCGGAAGCCGTGTAGTGTAATGGCCGCCTCTATTTACCATCTGGGTGTTTTTTTTTTTTTTAAACAATAACGAATGGAAATAATGTTCGCTGGATTAAGTTGTTTAATTTGGATCGATGCGATGCTTCGTTACAGAAGGACCCTCGATCGTGTGTCAAGGAGTTAAGTCTCCGTTTCATTTTAATATCCAATTTATCGATGCGGTTAGTTGACTCATTGTTTTATTTATTACATCACTCATGACTTTAAACACTTAAGAAGGAGTTTCGTGAATGTGTTGTAGCCTAAATGAAGATGTATTGTATTATATTGGGCAGACGTCTGCTGGTGTGATGTTTTCAAACGCTTTTGGCACGGTGGGGTCTTCACATAAGTGCGAACTTTGAAGTGCTCGGCAACTTGGTTTTTGCACTCTTTTAATCAAGCGTTAAATTAGCGATTCAATGTGTTTTTTAGGGAGTATGTGGACATCAGCGTGTGATAGAAATATAAGGTGTATAATACAACTTGATTAAAGCGTTACCTGGGAGCTTAAGCAACCTGGCATTTTTTGTACTATTGTAAAGTTGTCATTTTGTCACGACAAAGATTCCGCCCGACAGCGACGATATACATATATATATTTTTTTCAATGCAATTGAATGGGTGTCAATTATTTGCGGGCCATCCCGGTCCTCTGCGACTTGTTGGGATCCACTGTAGTCACAATCATATAGTTGTTATCCTCTCGGTAGAATGACGAATGCTTGGGCCGTACTGTTCAGATGAGTTGAGACAATGAACAGAATATCATTCTGTTAGTGGCCAAGGCCTTTCACAGCAGGAGTTAGCACAATAGCAATTCACTTGATGCAGGGTGATTAAAAAGTATTTAATTCTGTTTAATTCTTTTCCTACTTGTATTTTTTTTTTTTTTTTATAAAAGTCAATATTATGGACTGGAGTTTTAGTTTCTTTTCATTGAAACAAAATACATACTACAACAGTTTTTGTTGCATGGTCCTGAAATGAATTTAACCCGTATCTTAAGGCACCACTGTATACTGTAAAATCCTTTAAAAAAGGGAAAAAAACAAAAACCAATCACTTAAAAATCTACTGTATAGCGGGTACACGAAAGATGAACCACAATATAGCAGGGGAAAACCGTACACTTCCATAGCCCAAGCATGTTTAGAGGCGGTAGCATACCTGTCAACCCCGGCGTGTACCGAATCTCATGAAAGTTGTAATTTGCCCTTACGTACCTGTATATAATCTTATACATTATTTTCGAATGGCTGTTGTCACATGAACGGAAATGAGCAATGTATGGCGTACATGTATGAAAAGGTGTTTCCACCTGTACAAATGACGCCGAAAGTTGTACAACTTGACAGGTCTGCGGTAGCCCTCAGCGCAATATGAGTGCTCATGCTCGCGCATGACGCAAGATTCACTTTCATCAAACGCTCAAGTTTCAGTTGTACCATAAAAACCTGCTGCGCAGATCAGAGCCTTCAAATCTTTTTTGAGGCAAGGCACATATTTCACAAAATGAAATTGTCACAAAAAGTATATATACAGAAATAATGAGGACCCCATCTCAAAGTACTTTCTGGTGGAAGAGCATTTCATTGTAGATGAACAAAGACACATTCTTTGCAGTAAAAAAAAGCTCATTTCTGAACAGTTCATTTAAATCCCACGGCACACCTAATGATGTCACACGGCAGTAATGTGCAACAGCACAATGTTCGGTAATTACCAGTTTAGATGATACAGGCTGTACAGTCAGTGATCGTGTCATATCTTCTTTCTATGCATGGCAGGTCAGCCAGATGCTCGCTACATCCGCGTGGAGACCTGTATGTTCATGGTCAAACTGCCTCAGTACACCTCTTTGGACGTGATGCTGGAGAAACTACGCTATGCCATCCACTACCGCGAGGACCCGCTCAGTGGCTAAGACTTGATAACCCCACTCTTTCCTGAACCCCGAAGACTCCCTACATCCATCACCCGCACCCTACAGCCTGCCTCATAGATTCTCCCCTGATCTGCTCTATTTCGTATCACGTTTATTTGATTTTAGTAGCTTTCAATGCTTTGCATGTCGACCCCTGATTTTGTTCTTGACGGTGTCGCGATGATTGGTTTTTACTCGGTTTTTGAGGCTATCAGGGACGATCATCGCAAAATTCCTACACATGTGATGAGCATCTGTTCTGGTTGCACTGAAGGGTTAAACAACGATTACACTGGCTATTGACCACTCCCGCTATGTTTTTGATGAAGTGGGAGTGTAGCATTGAAATGTGAATCAGTGCAAAGGCTTCCATCCAGATTGCAAATGCGTTACCCAGCCGCCTCCTTCTGTGTTCCATCAGTGGAGGGGTGTTGTGAATCATGCCTTTATGCTGAGATGAAAGCCTTTTTGTCACGAGTGAAGCTGCAAACACAAAGTTATTGTAGATGATGTGAGGTATGAAAGCGGAATAGTGTTGCGTGGGCTATTGTGTCGATACTGATTACAAAAACTAATGGACAAGTGTATGCCTATGAAACCTGAACCAATCTTGCTAAGACTCTAAAGAGATGGTATTTAAGTAACCTTTTCCATCGTAATAAGATTCATTTTCTCGCTTTGTCATCATGGCGGTCCTATAGACACTACGATTGAGTGAGGCCCGCAAGTTGCTTTGGTGAAGTACGGTACGAGTTGTGTTGTGAGACAGGACCATGAGACCATGTTCTCATGAGCAGCCCCTCCCACCTGTGCTTTCGCTACTGAATGTGAAACAACCCCACTCCCTCTCCCCAACATACACAATCTACACTCATACACTTGGTGGTGGTTGGGGGAGGAGGAGGCAGTAAGTTCTCTTCAGTTCTGCCTTGTAATTGTTTTCTTTAATGGACGAACAACATTTTATGGGGGGGTTTCAATACACGTAACCAAATGTTTAGCTGTGTAAAAAAATAATAGGGAAACAAATGTAAATTGACTGTTATGTTTGAGTGCAGTTTTTATTTCATTGCTAATTCACCTTTTGTTTTGGATTGCACTACTCTTCCATGGAAGGATTCTTTAAAAAAAAAAAAAAAAAAAAAAAAAGAACAAACTATATGATGTCTGTTGGATATCCAGTTTGCTGTGGTCTTATTTTTACTTTTTTGGGGGGGAAACACTTGTCTCATACTCGGACGGATTCATTTTCTACAGCTCATTGTGCAACATGTTTTCTTGTGCGAGTAAAGCAATTTGACCTGATCAAAGCAAATAACACAAAAGAATGGATTTGTGACACATTGCATTGTTGACATGCCTGAGACTTCTGTTTTGATTCTGTTTTTGGAGAGTCTATATGACGCTGCTATTGGGGACGCTCTTGCTTCTACTTCCTCTCACGGGGGGAATTAGATGGGTGACATAAAGGACTTACTCATAGGGGGGCGGGGTTGCGATAAAATGTGCTGTACATTTACTTGATATTTATTACAATTATTTATGGTTGCATTAACTTAACTTTTACTGTCTTACCTCTGCACATTGGAAACTTAAACATCTAAAATGGCTTATACATAAAGATGTAAAGAATCAGATGGAATTTGTGTCACAATAAAGACGTCTTCATGTACAAACATTGTGACTCCCCTGCTTATGTTGACCTTGAAACTTCACTGCTGACTGAAGCTCGGTCAGTGGCTTTTGTTACAAAACGAGTTGTTTCGTGCATGGCGGACTATGCTTGTGTGGCAAACATGTTTTGCCCCCTATATGCCACGCTTTTTATGTAAGGCCCCTTGACTGGCTCGTGTTACATCACTAGTAAACCTTGTAAACCAGACACCTTTAGAAAGCCAGCGTGCTAGAGCAGACCAGTTTGAGCTGGATCTCAATTCATGTACCCAGCAGTCTCCTCCGGTATGTTGAACCGTTCATTCCTATAGTCTGAAGGGTCGACATAATTTATCTGCAACGTCATCGTCTCTTTCCATGGCCTAGCCATTGCCTGAGAGCATTGGTGGTGAATAAGAAATGCATGATGTTGCGTCTATAGTGGGTCTCTGATGTAAAAAAAAAAAAAAAAAAAAGCCAATGGGTGGCTGTCACATTTCGTTCAAACACCATAGGCCTCTGCCCCTGACCAATAGCAAGTCAGGAAATGGACCACATACTCAATCCAACGCAACGTAGTTGAGTCTAAAATTGTGGCCTGTCACGAAACATGCCACTGACCCACAAAGACCTTCTGTGCATGTTAGGACAGGAATGTATCGGCTGCAGAGTCACTAATGTTACTATGCAACATTTGTCATGTACACTATGTGGTACAGTATGTGCCGTTTCCGCTTGTTAAGTGACATATACAGATACTTCATTGTGTGTCTTATTTGACCCTAACAATGATTGTGAGTTTGAGTTGTTTGACCTTTTAAACTACATTGCTTTCACAACACATTTTGAAATGGAAAAAAGTAATGATTTTCATAAACTAATTTTCAATGAGTATTTGATGATATGATTTTATAATAATTGACTGCAACATTGACTTTTCTTGCATCCCAGATTGTAATTGATAGGAACTAAAATCACGTTTTTCACATTTAAAAAATTTTTTTTTTTTTTTTTTAATGTCTTTTGTTTATTTTGGACAGATGGTCTAATAAATTTGCTGTGCTATACACTCTCAGTTTTTAGACACTATCATCCAACAATAATATAGAGACACACACTTATCATTACAGTTGTAAGGCACACTTGCAGGCGAGAGTAAATGTGAAATTTTGCGACATGCTTCAGATGAGGAAGAAGTTTACCATCTGGTCGGCAAATATATACTTGGAGAATTGAAAACCCGTGGTCCAAATGGCAATCTTAAAATAAAGGATTCTACTATTTATGTAACAACAAATGTGGGATTAACTCGTATACCATATTTTCAATGGTTTTGAATGTTTTTTATTCTCTGTGTGTGTGTGTGTGTGTGTATGTGGTCATTTTGTGTTGCTTTGTGAATGGTGGAAACTGTATTACACTGTATCCTGTATTTGATACCTATATTCATTCAGCACAGTCAAATTGGTACAGAATATCCCTTGATTGTTATTTTTCAATTCCTTAAGTCATCATCAAGAAATGAAGAGTGCAATATTCAGAAATATAATTTATTCATTCATTACAGTTGGAGTACAAAAACACGCACAAGTCTATTGTTTTTTCTACAATGGTTCTAATTATATTTAAATACAACATCCTTTCTGCAACGCAGCTTGACATCCGTCAGTCCCTGTGCTCAGTATTTCAGTCTGGAATGATTTGGTCTATGGAGCATAATGGTCGCTGTCCTGAGAAAAATACATATGTCCAATTTTGTAATTTTTTAAAATGTTCACGTTAATGGGATATCTGTAACGGGGAAACCCTACTCAAGTAAACATTTTAAAAAGTGAGGAAAAAAAATGGACAGAAGTGTTTTTCACAGGATAGCGACGATATGAAAAAATGGAACAGGTTTTGCGAACAGATGATGGATAGGCAGGAAGGAAAAAAAAAACATACTAAAAGAAGCGAGGCCATGCTAGAGAATACCAAGTTGTTTTTTCAACCTCTGTAGCTGCTCCATGCTGATGTTGTTGCCTCCACACACAACAAGGACCACAGGGCCCATCTGCCTCTCCAGCTTGCCCTCGTCCTGCAGCCTTTTGATGACATCACTGTACACAGCGGCGAGAGCAGCGCCACAGGCGGGCTCCACCAGTATCTTCTCATCATCTGCTCATGGAGGAAACCCCAGAAGAGGTCAATGTCACGTCTGTTTTTGTTTTTGGACCAATTGGGTGTAGTTTGTACTCACCTAAAAAGCGCTCCACGGCCTTTATGGCCTCCTGGTCTGTGACTATTTCTGATAAGACTGTGTGCTCCTGCGCCAGTTTAAGAGTCTGTGCAGAGACCCTCGTCAGGCCTAGTGTGGTGGCAACACTGGAAAAACAAAGCTGTCTTTAGCCACAAACACTCGCTGTATTTAGTTGAAATGGAACCAATAGTAGCGAGTGTACCTGGTGATAGCAGATAATGTGACAAGCTCCCCCGCCTTCATGGCTGCATTGAGGCTATGAGCTCCTATGGTCTCCATGGCAACGATGGGCACGTCTTCCCAGCCGGCACGCCGCAGGCCCTCCACCACCCCATTCAGCAGCCCGCCGCCTCCCACCGACAGCACGATGGCGCCTGGCTTCTCCTTCATGTTTTGCTCCAGTTCCTGCACCAGAGATGTGTGGCCCTCCCTGCAACACAGCGCAACATCCACGTCACTTCACTGGGTTTACTACAGGAACATTAGCACAGCATGCATCAGCTAGAGCATTCACAAGTTAGCGACTTGACCTGTGTAAAGTCGCCATAAAAGAACATTTACCGAACGTATTAATTATACTTAGTGTGAAATCTGTGCCAGTTTAGTTGAAACACAAAGCTATTACTCTGTTGCATGAATGGATACACAGGTTTATTGTACCTTCTTAAGTATATACCGTGGAAGAGCATTTGATTGGTCTGCCTGGCTGTCACTACATGTCTCTGGCGTAGATGAACAAAGATACATTGTTTGTAGTAAATAAATCATATTTTGGTGAAAAATTAAGTGAAATTGGAAATGTTGGTTTGGATTTATTGGATTTGACTAACCACCCAACGTAATGTGCCCTAAATCAGTGATTCTCAACTTTTTTTCAGTGATGTACCAATACCCTCTGTGAAATACAGCATGTTTTCAGCAAAGTACCCCTAACTAGTGCAAAGCATTTTTAGTTGGAAAAAAAAACTTGACACTGGGTGCTATGCCATTTAGTAATCTTTGGAACTCCATTTGTATAGTGGTCTTGAACTGGTCTATAACTAAAAAAAGAAAAATAATTTAACTTAATTATAAAGATTTGTGCACGTAAAAATTATAAACATAAGTTGTCCTTATGGGATCATAGTAAAGATCTGCTTTCAAAAAGAAATCATTAACTTCATCTGAGATAAAGTTTTTAGTTGCTTGACAGAGGTGGCATATGACAGGTTGGGTTGAACCATCCTGGTTTGGGGGAGACTTTGCGTTTTTAGGAGAATTAAATTGAACAGCCTACTGAGTATAGAAATGATTTTATGAACTTATATTTTCCTATTTACATAATTTGATAATTATTTTTAATCCATTTGCATGGATTCTATTTTTTAAACATATTTTCAAAATCTCACATCCCCCTGGAGTGACCACTGCCCTAAATTAACATCAGCGGTAATTAGCTAAATAATTGTTATGATACTGTAAAGTAGGGGTCATCAACCTTATTGAAACGGAAAACTACTTCTTGGGTATTTATTAATGCCAAGGGCTACCAGTTTGATACATACTTCTAAAATCACACATTTGCTTAAATTACCTTTATATGACGATAAGCGGTTCCGAAAATAAAACTATGTATAGATATTATTAATAAGGTATTTTTTGTAATGATTTGTCACAATATTAGCAAAAGATACATTTCTTATCCAACACTTTATTTCCATGAACCTGCAGTGTTTACGATTTCAAATGATCACTTCCTCAACATTCCTAAAAAATCACAATGTCCCATCACTGGTGATCTTTTTTTAGAACGGGCCCTTGGCACCACGTTGGTGACCCCTGCGTAATACAGCTGTTAATAGCTCTTTAATATTGTTTAAGTTGACATACATATTGTCGCAATCCACATTTTTTCAAAAATAGAAAAATACATTAGGATGTAAAATTATAGTTCTTTACTTGCATTCCTGAAAAGATAAAAGTTCTAGAGGTTGAATATTATACGTGATTCATTTTTTACTTTTGATAGAAGCCCAGTGAGCTGACTAAAATGATGAATTCAGTTTGAAATTCCCTATTCCTGTTCAGAATGGGAAAATGTCACAGGCTTACCAAAACTGAAGTTAAGCTTTTGAAAGATTTCTGAAATATTTAGATTTTCTTTTCCTTTTTATGGCAGTGGGTCTAACAAACCGTACACAGTATGTGCATGATGCAATGCTTCCCCGTGTGTCTTAGAACTATTTCCTTTTGGTGAGAAGAGGAATAATGTGCTTTATGTATGTTATGGATTATTGAGATTATTTCTCACACAGACTCACCAGATGAGGGGGTCATCAAAGGGAGAGATGAATATCCAGCCTGGGTTGTTAGCCACAAGCTGCTGCCCGTACTCGATGCTTTCATTAAGAGCCTGAAAAAGACACAAGAGTGATTCTTGTTCATGGTTTTCATTTCACATCAGGTCAAGTGCAATTCAATAAATGATTATCTCACCTTGCCGTGAATGACCACAGTAGCCCCCTCGTCCCGCAGACGGTCCACTGTGGGGTTTGGCGTGACACTGGGCACCACGATGGTTGCAGGTACTCCCATCTTGCGGGCTGAATAGGCCGCAGCCATGCCTGCGTTTCCTCCTGTTGGAATAAGTGGAACATTTGAACACAGTCTCAAAGAAAGATGAACACTCACCTAGGAGCAGCGCTCACCTGAACAGCAGACAAACCTCTCGCACCCTCGTTCAGCCCACTGTAGATTAAAAACAAAATGAAAATGAATTTATCTTAACTTGAGTTTGTCCATTCCTGATACTAAGAAGAAAAACCATCACCATGACTTACAGTTTTACACAGGTGTCCGATGCCCCTGATCTTAAAGGAACCTGTAGGCTGGGACGAGTCCAGTTTGAGGTAAACTGGGGTTCTTGCCACTTTTGTCAGGGCGAGGCTCTCTCTGACCGGGGTGACCACGTGAAGTGGCTGTTGGGTCTTCATGTCTCTGGAGAGCACATCACTCTGGCTTATATGACACATTTCAGTGTTGGCAATGCATGCTAATGCGTGCAGCCTGGAACTGGGAAAAAAAAAAAAAAAAAAAAAAGAGTTCTTCAACTTACCACAAGCAGAGTGATGACTGGATAGGTTCAACAATGATATTGATGATCTTATCCACTCCTGGTGCAGCAAAAGCCCATATATACCTGCCTGTGCGGTGGGCTCGGCAAAGGAGGCCCACTTTTGGACCAATCAGGTTGGCATTCTCCTACAAGCCACGCCCCCTCTAGGTCAGCCATTCAAACTGACTTCCACCGCATTTCCAAAGAAACATACAAAAGATGACTGAGTGTCTTGTGGAAGTTCCTTCAAATCCATTTAGTCCATGGATTACTACATCCTATTACGAAATCTGTTTCGAACCCACCTTCATGTACATAGAGTTGTTTGCTAGCAGTCTATTTCTCAAAAACGAAACTTACCAAATGAAATATTCTCACATTTTTGGTTGTTTTGATAGTTTTATCTTTGGTTAATGCAAAACATAGGTAGATTAAATTAAGAAGATTTTTTTTTGACAATTTTATTCCAAATGTAAATGCATTTTCTTGTTCTCTTTTTACTACTACCCCTATAGTGTTGTTGTTTTTTTATTCATTTATTCATTCAATCATTAATTTCTTGTAACACTCTGTTGTCTAATAGTCCTGTATGTCTGCATAAATGTTCAAATAATATTAATTAAAAACATATATGTATAATTATTAATACCAGTAACTCCAGTTTCCAGAATCATGAACAATGTTTGTCTCCAGACATCAAAGTATGCAATTTGGAGCAAATCAAAGGAGAAATAAGACAACCCAGTCAGACGACGAAATCGCATTTGGTTATTTATCTCCACAGCTAACTGTATTGGACGTATTATTACATAAACGCCCTTGAAACAATCCGATGACAGTTTTACACGCTGTCCTCTTCGTGAGGTACGTCCTCCCCTCTAAAGGAGTTGCATGCGCACAGTCCCCGTGCACCGGCATTACCAAAAGAGTCGACACTATTTTAGCTCTGATTCTCGACTACCAAAAGGAGCGCAAGAGTGTCGGGGAGCAGCCACAAACCTGAACGATCCGGTGGGCTTGTGGCGCTCTGCGCCACCGCGTCTATTAAAAGACCTTCAAGATTAACGTATACGAAGTGACCAAGCATCCAGTCTACATATGCTATTGCGCCTTTTAGATGGATTGTACTGTACAAATGGTTATTTGATCGCCTGCCAAATGTATACATTTTCTCACTAACAAGTCTCCAATTTTGTGTAATGGACAAAATATCAATCAAAAATGCACAAAAACATGCACAATGTAAATCTTTAATTTTCAAAACTACAATTTTTATTTAGTAAAACAACGACTGTATTTGAACAGTCTTAACGACCAGGCAATACATTTGGCCCCCACAGAATGGTTGGTGCCAATGTTATCCAGAGACCCACTCATTAAATTTGTTTTCACACTGTATAGAAAGGAAATTTCACGAAATTCACTTGAATCAAATTCAATACAAGCAGCACTGCAAGTAATAACACCGGGGCTGTGAACAGAGTTTGCAATTTAGCTTTTGGTCACTATATTCAGCGACTTTTCTGACTATAGTGACAATTTTGTTTAAGTGACTGGCAATTCCCAAACAGACATTTTGGAAACATTTGACCTGAGTTATGTGCTTAAAAAACACAAATGTTTCCAAGGGTACATTGCCTCACCTGTACAACTTTAAACAAGAAAGTGCAAGAAAAAGCTAAAACACTTCATGTCACAATCATCTCAGCGATTTTATTGGCCCAAAGCTAAGGTAGGGAGGATTCATAGGATTAGTGTGCTTGTTTAACTGGAACACTGGTCTCCATAAATACATATGCAATAACAATAAGCAAACAACATCCACCATATTCTGGCAGGAGCAGGTACAGGAGCAGCCTCAAAGTACTTGTTGGCACATGTTAATGATCTGCAGGCAATAGGGATGTTGTTGTTGTTGCAATGGTGACTCGTCGCTGTATTTGATTGAAATCTTGCAATGTATGTGTAGAGGGCAGCCCTAAGTTTGCCAGTTAACATCTAAATGACACAGCGAATGCTTGAGAGAAAGTGCTGTGGTCAAATGTAACCAGATTTGACCAGGGTGGGTGACTTCACCGCATCGAGGGGCCAATAAACAGAGCAATGTGTCAAATCTTCAATGGAAAAAAAAAACCACAATAAAAACAAATATTTTCTCAGCAAGATTAGTGAAAATAGGGCATGGGTGGGCGTTCCAACATGAAAATGAGTAAGTGGCTGTGTCAGTCTTCATAGCTCAGCCCAACAGAGAACCTGTGGGGAGATCTGAAGTTTTTTGGCTGGCTCTTGGAAATTCAGATGCGTGAGCCAAAATCCTTCTTCTTGAGCTGTGTGCATTATGTGCAAGCTTGGTGACACTGCACACTCCAAAACATAAAAACGACCTTAGTTTTTTTTTTTTTTAAACAATCACTAAGGTAGGGAGGATTCGTAGGTTTAGTTTTCACTCATAGGTTTACCTCCCTATCCTAAGTTAAAAAAAAAACCCATTTTGCACACTTTGAAAGAGTTCACTCAGGTAATGAGAATTTAGCAGTAATTGAAAAATCCCACAATTTACTTCATTTCATGGGTGCACTTTTTATCATGTGGTATGAGGAATCATCCACATCTGCAAAGAAAAGCACGCCCCCACTGTGACTTTTCATCCTCATGAGACCGCCCATGGTTTGTTTTGCAGCGCCCCCAGCTGGTTAAAGGCTGCTACAGCATACCGAAGGAGCTATAAATGCCAAATTTGTTGAACCCTTTGCCCAGTTTCTAATCCAGGCTAGCAAGCAGAGCTCGTTAACATGCAAATTCTCCATCAATATTACACTTTCAGAAATTTTTACTAAACAATTTATATAGTATTACAAACAATGTACTGCATTTAGACAAGGCATGAAATAGGCTGACACTATCATAATTGCTACTGTGGACATTTGACACTCTTTGTTTATAGCTTGACATCATTTTCTTGAAAGCTACAATGACAAGATTTTATTAAGCTAACTGGACTTTAAAATGTCTCCTTAACTTTGTCAGTCCTAATTGTCTATTACCAAAACAAGTGGATGTGCATCTTGTAGGAGTCTTATTAGTCCAGTAACTAATAAACATCTTGAGCTTAAGTTCACATAATGAGACAGCATTTTTTATGCAGAAGAGAATTTCACTATGTTGTGACATAAAGAACTCTTATTTTAGCTGTGCCCGTATTCGACTGCTGCATCCTTCAGATGCTTCATTTAAAGGCGGCCCCAATTAGGCACATTCCAATGCAGCCCCCAAACATGGCCTTCTTTTCCCGTTTTTAACTTTTTTTTTGTGTGCAGAACGCATCACAATGGTCTGCCGTGGTAGTTGTCCAATATACAGGCGAAAACTTAAAATTGATCTCCGCTTGTACTCATTAGGGTCAGAAGTGAGCTGGAGCCTATCCCAGATGACCACGTCTGGTGGGGTACCTCTTAAACCAGGGGATTACCTCTCAAAATGTAAATTCGCCAAAAGATCAGAGATCTCCAGTCAGACTGAGTAACTGAGAACTACTGTCAATCATCAGACAATGTCATTTCATTTGCAATCATGTCATTATAAAATTCAACATTGCTGTATATCAGTGGTGGGCATTTGCTGCTTGGGCTTTGAGGGGGAACTTCACTTAATCCAACGCTTGAGGACACCACTATCACGTCACAATGTTAGAAACCAGCAAAACTATACAATGCAATATAACAGCACACAACTGCATGTACATCACCTGGAGCAGTTCATATCTAATGAAATGCCCAAAAGATAAACAAATTAAATACATGTATATCATACTCACCAGAGCTGCTGATTATTTAAAAATGTCAATTCGTGCAGAATCATACAAATGTGTTTTCCTACTTGAAGTTGGCTTTAACAAGTTGTAGCGGAATTTTACTGCCTATAGCAAATATGTCTACACACTATCTTTGTTCACACGCTTGAGGATAATTTGGTGACCCCCGTAATTGAAATTCTGAGAACCCCGGGCTGAAAAAGTGTTAAAGGGAAAAAAAACTCAGGTGGGCAATGGGTGCCACTACCCCTCGCCCCAGTAGGACCCAGTGGCGCCTCGGTTTGTTTATAAAATTAATTCATTAAAAAAAAAAAGAAAGAAAACAGTCGCTTTGGACTCGGCGTCAAAAGCTTTTCAAAACACCTACTATAGCGGTGGTAGTGTGCTCTTAATGTCGTGACTGAGGCTGCCACCTCACAGCGCTCAGAAGTCGTCCTCTATGGCAACAGCAGGAAAAGGAAAAAAAGGAAAACATTTGACAACATGGCGCACTTTCCCTGAGAAAACTTTCTGTTGAAAGCCACTCACACATCTATTTTTGTGAACTTTCCATGCAATTTGCCGACTCTCGACTGCGAAGTGGACGTTGTTGTTTTTCAGAACTCCTTCTTTGTGCACGAAAAGTCGATTTTTGAAATAGAAGCCGAGGAGCAGTCTGATGGGATGAGAGCAAAGAACCAAAGCCAGGATGGAGAAACAAGCGACTTTGAAAGAAAAGGTAAAATAGATGAAAACAACTCGAATAGACGTACACAAGGAGGCTACCGTCTCTGTTGTTTTCACTTTATTGTCCGTACAAAACTTTTTTTTTAATCTCGTGCCCAGCACCGGAAATGATCATTTGTGCACAAACCCCCGTCAAAACCTATTTATTGATTTTCCAGTCGTGCATGCTCTAACGTGTCGTGCACGATCCGTGCGTGCGTGCGCGCGCGCGCGTATGTGTGTGTGGTCTCGCTGGTGTGGAGACACGAAACTAGTGCGAGTTTAGATACCACGAGGATAAGTACAAATTTGATCCAAACTACAATTGTTTGGCTTGAATAGCTTGAGTTAGTTTGACAAATGTAAACTTTTACACATTTGTGATTGTAATCCAACCTAATGTAGGCTCGTGGAGAGTCAATACTGAGACATTGAGCCCCCGAGCATTCTTATTATTAAGGAATCTGTGAGCCAACACACCAAAATATTACATCTTCATCATCACTTTGATTAATTTCACCTCCTAATCAGTAAACTCAGCAGGCAGGATTCTTGAATGTAGGTGTCTGTGTGTGTTTTTAATTCTATCTGTGAGCAAGCTTTTAAATGTCAAAATGTCACAATACTGCCAGCTGATGTGGCTGTTTTGTTTATATTAATAACAGATAAGGTGCCACTTCTGCTGCAGGAGTTTCTAAAATGAAATGTAAACACATTAAAAAATATATATGTTTATTTATTTATTCATTTATTTGACCCCAGTTGCAGATTTCATTGTGTTTTCAGGTGTGGTTTTATTATTGAGTATATCAACTGATAAGGAAACACATCCTAGTGGGAGAGCATTTTCTGGGCCATATAAATGAAAACAATGGCCTAAAATTACAGGAAAAGTGCCACTTCATTATTGCTTTACATTTCCTCACCACCCAAAGCCTGTGTGCATGCTTGTGTTCTATTCTGTCGGTCTCTGGAAGTAATTACCAAGCCTGCCCATATCCCAGAATTCAGTTTGAGGAGGAGGTGTGGTGAGAAGGAGGCGGAAGGGAGGCCGGCCCAATAACATGCAACTAGAGATGACTTTCAAGCCACTAATACTGTATATAGTGAGCCATCCTTGCTAAATGGGTAAATGGCTACCTTTTTGGACCCATTTGTCACATTTGTCGACCAGCTACTAGACCAGTTACTATGGCAACATGATAAGAAAGGAAGCGGGATCTTGTACATTTGTCAGACTCACCAAGGCTGAACCCAATTCCCTAAAAAAAAATCATATAAATACTTTACAGAAATACAAATTGTTGTTTTTTTCTCTAAAGTTTTAACTAATTTAGTCTGCTGTTCCATCACTAGAAGTCTTTTAACTTAATTGTAATATAGTTGTTGAATAGAAATCTGATTTGTCATACAAAAATATTCATTTTGTTTTGAATTGGAGACCTAGAAAATCAATCCCCACATGACCAAATTTATCGTTTATTTGGTCGGGCTTACGTTTCACCGTATGGGATTGCCAACAGACCTTTTGTGCTGTGTCTCACTGAGCTCATTTATCACTTTGTCATATTCGTTTGAACCAAGTTAATGTTGCAGTCGTTTAACCTTCATACAGTCGCATTAGGCCAAGCTATTTGGCTCATGTCTGTGTTGGTTTTAAAGCTCTTTTGCACACTGACATTGACTATGAACTGAAAGAGCATCCAGTAAATCGCTGTTAGTAATTGCATTCACAAGCTAATGAGAACCAATACAAAAGCTTTGTCATAATACTGCTTTCCCAAAGATGCTAATTTTTCACGTCGGATAGTTATTAATTTAACAATATGCTTGTTAAATGTGCACTGCATCATATGAGAGGTGTTTCTGTTTTGGTCATCATATGGAGACGAAATATCAAGTTATTGTTACTGTGCAGTTTTAGAATGCTTCAAATACAACAACAAAAGCTGGCCACAACAACTTCCTTCTACAAAAAAAAACAAAAAAACATGCATATTAACATGCAGGTTAACTGAAGACTCTAAAGGTGTCTCCAGAGGTCTGAATGTGAGTGTGAATGTTTGTTTGTCTGTACGTGCCTTGCAATTGACCAGCGACGGGTCAGCTGTGGTCGGCTTCAAACTCACCTTTGACCCCGAATAAGGATAAGCGTTACAGAAAATGGATGGATGGAGACATGATGTAGTCGTTTCCCCTCTGTCCTAGAATGAAAATGTTATGGTACTATCTTACTAAAGTGCCATCTTCTTTCAACCAGGATGCAGCCTTATCATACAGACCAAAAACAATTCCAAACCATTTTTTTTTCATTTTTCCAAATGCATAATTTTGTTAACAGTTCAACCACAATATATGATGCTAGTGTTATGTTGTTGCACCTGTTCATTGGGTGAGATAATTACATATGATATAATCAGATTCCACATGGACATGTCCTATTTTCTGAGGTTTTGGTCTTGGGCATTCAATTGTACAGTATACCATTTTTCTACCTTAAAAGTACTTAAAGCGCTTTAACCCTCTTAGGCTCAAATTATGTTTTAGTAAGAGTTTAGTAGTACTTCTGTGTAAAAAAAAAACGCCTCATATAATATGAATGTATATTAATGAGGGGATTCCTAATTAGGGAATCCCTCAATTGCCTCTGAGCGCCAATAAACAACCTTTGACCTTGGCAAAACACCTGACCTTGATCTTCTCATTCCATCTCTGAAGGTTTCAACCTCCGGCTCTCGGACAGCGGTCCGAACTGCGCGCCGCGCTTCAACAGACAACGGGACCAGGTGCGGTCTCAGCAAAGCCGAGTTCATGGAGAAAGTGCAACTCAGCAACGAGGCGTGTCAGCAGGGCGACTTTCAGGCCGCCATTGAGTTGTATGGAGAAGCCTTGCAAGCTGACCCACAGAACTGTATCCTGTACAGTAACCGGTCAGCCGCGCTCCTCAATCTGGGACAACACCAGGCAGCTCTGGACGATGCAGAAAAAGCTTGCAAGCTCAACCCTAAGTGGCCTAAGGTAGGAGTGGCTCAGTAATGATGCGCTGTACTAGTTTAGTAACGTTTTATGGAAAAGAATTCAATTTGTGGTCACTGTTTAACAGTAGCCATAAAATATCAATTGTACATTTTTATCTAATATAATCATCTGATCCAGTGATTCTCAAACTGCTCTCCTTTTGGACTTTTTGCCTGACAGTGTGAGTACACTGTAAAACTGATTTGCTAAAATGAAATAGATTTTTTTTTAATTCTGTAATTGTGCAAGAAATGAATACAAGGAAGCTAATGTACCGTAATAGAATCTTGTTTATGGTATAATCAGTCAGATAAAGTTTGAGAACCACTGAAATGATTCAACCATCTTCAAACAGCTTCATCCAAAAAAGTAACCAAAGCATTAGGATAAATCTAATACAAGAGTCATATCAAGAATTCTGTAAGTAGATAATAATGATGATTTTGAGACTATCACAGACATATTTAGCAGTTATTGATTTTTGTAGTGGTGAAGAACATCACTGTGTCATGCAGAGTGCAAGAGTGGAGAAATATTAGAAACACCTGACATGAGTAAATAATTTGTTTACCAGTAGTATATAGTCTGTATCAAAAGAATAGAAGTCAAACATTGTCATAAAGACAAAAGTTGCCATAAACTGTGTTGGTTTAACTTTTTCTATTAAAGAGGTCAACCCAAACATATTTTTAAAGAATATGATCTATGCAGGCCCACTAGTTGAAACACGGCATTCTGATGAATATTGCGTTTGTGGAGTTAAGCAGCAAAAGCCACCCGTTTTTAGCCATCTCAGGAGGCGGCCATTTTGTCACTTCTGTTGACTGAAAATGACATCACAGATGCTCAGGGCTTAGGTAATGACCAATCTGTCGACTGAAAATGACATCACATCTACTCAGGGCTCAGTTAACGACCGACCAATCACCCTGTTTTCTGAAGCTGAGCCGTCATTTTCAGTCGACAGAAGTGACAAAATGGCCGCCCCCTGACATGGCTAAAAACAGGTGGATTAACTCGTATTCCACAAACTGTTTTTTTATTGTTTCAACTAGTGGGCTCACATAGAACATATTCTTGAAAAAAAAAATGCGTGGGTTGACTTGCACTTTAATGTACTGAGAAAGTGCAACTACATATACAGAATTATTTTTGGTGCACATTTATTACGTTTCACAACATTACACAATGGATCATGATCAAAATCATTATTATCAGACAAAGAATACGACTGACATAATTCACAAATGGCATCACAAATAAAATAATGGACAGGACTTAGTAGTTATTTCCTATTTTTTGTGTCTTTGCTTGTCGGTGAACACAAATATTAGGGATGTTATGTTTCTGTCCGTAATGTTTTTTGGTTACAAGTTCATGGATGACAACAAAACAACTGACACCACATTGGCATTCCTCGTGTCCAGCAGATTGTCCAAAGAATTACCACAGCTATCCAACATTTTGGCTTAGTCTCTGTGGTCGCGCCCACACACTGAGAAGTATTGTAGTGAACGAACAACACACACCATCGCACAGCCTTGCCCAGGACAATATGTGTGAACAAGTAACCTGTACCTTTCACCCTTTACTGTTAAAACATTTGTAACAAACTCAGAAATCATCAAAGACACAAAAGCAGCTAAAACGTAACTTAATGTGACAAAAATCCATTGAATTGTTGCAAAAAAGACAAAACTAAATTCAACGATTGTCCGTCTAGTCATCAGTAGCCTACAAACTTTTAGGAGTTCTTCTCTGTCTTTGCTCTTGTCTGAACCATGTGCACTCCTAACCCGGGATAGATTTCACATCAGTCGCAGTCCAATTTCTCACAGTGAGAGCGATTTCATCGATTGCATGATTTAGCGTGGAGAGAGGCTTTTGTCTTTCCACAGAGATTGATGATAACGTGGTAGAGTGATATTGACGCTCATTTGTCACCACAGTGATGCATCACATCTCTTTTTTGGTCCGAGGTCAGGAAACGTGTCTTCAGATGCTCAGGTAGGTTTTCTCCTAATGGTGCTGCAGCAAGACTGTCGCTTTTTATTTGACCCGCTGATTTTTGGGGGACTTTGCATCATCCTTCACGGACATTTAAAAGTGTGTACCATCCTCACCTCCTGTTGTCAGTTTGCTTGAAGGACACTTTATTCGCTTGGGTGATATTTCACTACCTATTCAATCCTGTCACATTGAAGTAAAATGGAAGCACTTCCACAATCATGCTTTTTGCTGTTCGTTGTATGCTGTCCAAGTACAAAGCAGTCTTTGTGGTGTGACTGGGGGAGGGTTTGCCTTAATTTCGACGGTGTTTTCCTCCTCCTATTGGATTTGCTCAACTCTCTTGGTCAGGTTTGCTGCTGCGGCTTCACTGTCAATGCTTGGCCTCGCCATTATGTTTTCATTTTGTCCACAAGGCTAACAGATTTATTCAATGAGACTTTTCAAAATGAGGTTTTATGCCTTATTTTCCATGAAACACCGCTAGGGGACAGTGTTGCCAAATAGGAAGTTTGTTGTTCAACGTTTTGATGTGTGCAGAATTAATTGGCATTCAAAGCTATTTGATTTTAGAACTTGCTTTTTTAAGCAAAAAGAAAATCACGCACAGTTTTTAACAAGGGGCCATTAATGATTATCATGGACTCTGGCTCTCCTATTTCCTCACAGCACATTGGCTCAACATTTTTTTGAATGTGAAATCATTTTAAAGAAATATTTGATTAAGATGTTATTTCAGTGCAGCGCAGAATGGTATGTATTATATGAATGAAATGCATTTACTCCTGTGGGTATGGAGAAATGCTTAATAGTGTCGGTTTGACGTTCATCCATCCATCCATCCCCAACCGTTCGTCTGATTCTGAGGCTTGTTGGATGTAGAAACAGGGATTAAAGTGTGGTGGCATTCAGATCTTGTATGAGTACATAATATCATCAATCATACCTTCCTATGACTGGGATTCTGGATTGGCCTGTCAAGTGTTGACAGGCATGGTTTTGCTGCCCCCGGCACCAGTGAGCAGCCCACCCTCCCGAAGAAGGCCGATAGGCGTGAAGGGATTGCCCCCCCCCCACCCCCCTTTTCACGTCGAATGTGTCAGCTCTCACGGCTGTGAGTGCCAACAAACACATTTTGAAAGAAGAAAGAGAATGTGCAGTTTAATGGCCCAAGACAGCTTTAGGCCTTTTGTACCTCACCCTGGTTCTGAATATAAAATGCTTAAATGAGAGCAAAATGGTGTGTCATTTCACAGAAGAGGGGCATGTCTGTTTGCATTTTGTCTTACTGAGCCACATGTAGGAGGAGAAAATCCATTTATGTGTGTTTCTTTTCCCATGTTCAATTTATTACCTCCACCAAGTAGATTATGGTTCCAAGGCTGGTTTCCCTATAACGTTATGCATGGGTTGCGGCTTGGGCTGAGGAAACACACATTTAGAGTACGTTTGCACCAAAGCATTTTTCTTTTGAGATTTTCAATACAATCCCCACTCAAAAGGACGTGCCGATGACTGGAAACACTGCATTCTGTAATATCCATACCGGCCAGTGGTTGGCAATAGCACAATACGTTCATGCGCACAACTGCTTGTCCTCACTGGTTTTGTGTCATATTAAACCGAATAAGGCTGTCTATAGTTAACGTTTGACCAAAGTGGATGTCTTTGTGGATGCAGTTTAACGTCAAATAACCAACATGTTGGTCTTTATATCGCCAACTCGTCGAGACTGAATCAACAGCTCCTGTGCTACAAGTAGTTGCAGTAGTACACTGCTTTGTGCCGCAATTTCTTCAAGACAAAATCAATGATTCCCTACAATAGACTTATTTCATAACACTCAATAACATTATCTCTAAATTGTTCATCCTTGGAGGATTACTGGGTTCTCCTGACTTGCAGACTAGTTTGAAATGAAAGACGTAACGTGTGTATCAAACTTTAGCCATTACTTTTTGACGGATGCTTGTACTCTTTTGTTGTGCTGTGTACTCAGGGATTGTTTTGGGGTTCTTTGTTGGCCCATCACACCTTAAGTGTTTTTTTTTCAGCCGAGTGACTGGGAGGACAATAACTTTCTCTCGATTGATGCCTTGCCTGTTCGGCTCCTCCATCTGGTCGCTCCTCCTCCTCCACCTCCTCCTCAGCGCTGCTGTTTCAGTGGCATGTTAAATAAACAAGGCTCTCTGCTATCACTCCTGTGCTCCAGCCTGAGAGCTGACAGGAGAGTTCCCTGGGAGCCAAAAAGACGAGTGGCACTGCAGCTCTGAGAGGCTAGCATTTGCATATCTTCTGATTATAGCCTATGATGGTGCCTATCGAGGGTATTCTATCTCCTTGTCAGAAGCGCCTACTCAGAGTGATAGTTGAAGTCCTGCAAATTTCCCAGATGATGCCATTTACTGTGTATATAATTTTTTTTGGCCAAGCAAAAAAAAAAAAAAAAAAAACAGCCAATTTTAGAGCCAGAGGCCTTGGTTTGACTGAGACAATGACTATACGAAAAGGTCATGGTGCGTGGCATGCAGAGAGGGGATGTAATTACAGCTGCAGCATATCCAGCAATTGTGTGCGGATGCTGAAATGCTGATGAGACTTTAAAGCTTCTTTTACACAAATGCTGGGTGATGACTCTGGTTTTTGCTGTTAATGTAAAGTCGAGAGAGAAAAGAACCTCATCTTTTATTTTTCACTGCGTTGGAGCAGTTTTTGTTACCAAAACTTCCATTTGCCACATTCACAATACAGTATTTAACAGAACATCATGTTCCATTGGCGCGAGAACTACAATTTTGATACCTCCACTCATTAGGGGCTGAATCACCTTGATGTTGGCCATTACTGTGCACCTATAAAAGGATTTTGTCTTGCTGAAATTCGCTTATTTTGTAATGCTAACCTTGTGTAATGCAAGTGATGCAGTCCTAATCACATGGGCAGGGCTAATGGCTAGTACAGATGTCATTGATGTGATGACTAGGGGCATAGCTATGTGTGGCTGGGGGCACAAATTCAAGAAAGTGCATGCAAGTTCCTACACTGAAGAAAATGATGGTTGAATTTACTAAATTGTTTCACGTGGTTTCACAAAATGAAATCATCTGTATCCAGATACCATCTTAAGGTAGATGTACTGGATTCAGATGATTTTATTTCGTGCAACCACTTGACGAAATAAAATTGAGTAACGCACAGCATTTTTTTTCAGTGTACAAGGCATTCAGCATGGATACTTTTTCCCTCCTTGATGCAAAAAAGTTGACAATCATGCTCACAGTTAAATTTTCATAAATAAGCAAAAGATTCACTTGGCTGTTTCATTTCATACTTGATGAGTATGCTGGCCCTTCAGAGATCCAACTACACGGAAAAAAAATGCTGGGCATCATTTACTCAATTTTGTTTTGTCAAGCAGTTGCACAAAATATGCAATACAATACAATAAAATTTCATTTTTAAATCGCATAAATCATCTGAATCCAGATTTATTTAAGAAGACTATCCATCTACTTTAAAAAAGTATCTAGATAAAGATGAGTTTAGTTCGTGCAACCACTTGACAAAATAAAATTGAGTGAATTCAACCATCATTTATTTCAGTGTACTTGTATACAAGCATTTAAAAAGTCAAATTTCCATAATATTTCCGCTGTAAGCAGTGTGACTCAGGTCCCTTTGTTTATAATGTTTCTCAGGGCAACAATTACTTCTGCGACTGGATTTTTGAGACCAAGATGAGCTAACGTGATTGACATTGGTGGGCATACATGCCTGATTTTAAAACATAATAATTAGAAGACATTCAGCGTGGCGAAAATAGATGGGATGGGTAGGATGATGACTTTTTTTTTTTAGTAGCTTCTGTAGTTCAAAGCATGTCCCTGCTGACGAGTATTAAATGCGCTAACAACATGGCTGCAAACAGAGTGGAACTTGTTTACAAAAGTGTGTTGCCACTAGTGATTTGGTCTCTATATTTAGCGATTTTTCTGACGGCTTTAGCAGCTATTGAACCCCCTCCCCCGCTAAGAAATGGATCACATGAGCAGAACCATGAAATGTACGATCGTTTTATATGATCACATATACACAAAAAATTGATGGATAGTTTTGAAATCAGAAGCCAATAAATAGTTTGTCCATCTCTTTTTAGTTTTGTTTTAAGGAAGGGATTGGTAACAAATGTTTGCAATATCTCATAAGTAGTGTTAAAAGTGAAGACAATCTGAAAGAAATGTCGTCAACACACATGATTTGCCTTTGCGGGCCACATAAAATGATGTCGCGGGCCGGATCTTGCCCCCGGGCCTTGAGTTTGACACCTGTGCCCTAGATAATGTTCAACAATTGGCTGGCGATGCACATTTATGTTTGCATCTGCCTGGTTGTATTCAGATAAAGAGCATCCAATTCCATAAGAAAATTATTGCATGTCATTGCGATATGCATATTGCATAGGCCTTTATAGCAATATCAATATTTTTTTTCCGATTATGTTGTGCAGCTCTATTAGAGAGGATTTATTTTCTCATCTGTATAGAAAAAAAAAAATATTTCAATGCAAGTTCTTGCTTGATAAAGCTCGGAAAAAGAAAACTTGCCTCATATAAATACTTATACTATACTATTTTTTGGCGTTTTTAAGTGTTACGCAGGAAAGTCTGTAACAAGTACATACAGTGGCCTAAAAGGGAGCTGAGATAAAGCCTGATAGCTGTCCAAGCATGACTATTGAATCTTCTGGGCGTATTCTTGTCATTTCTTGGTTCTTGTAAATATATCAAACTTGCTGGAGTGGTTGCGCAGGAGCAACATTTCTACAGTTGAATGCATATTATGACATTTTCAATTAATCCTTCAGAAAAATGTCTACCTCTTTTCAAGTATGTTAGCACTGAAATGCCTGCATTCACATGGATTTGTTTGCATCCTGAGCTGGACTACAATCTTTGAAATATCATAATTTATCCAAACGTCCTAATGAAGACAATATGCATCGCCTGCTGTTGGGTCATTACAAGGTCTTGGCTTCAGATCCTCCTCTCAAACTGCAATGCCGTTTTCCACTGTAGCTCACCACGTAGAGACTCGAGTCATGAACCACTAATAAGAGGGTTCCATTTTGCTTCCACCCAGCCGAGGTTTGAACTAATGAACAAATTAAATGAATGGCATTTAATTACAGGCCAGAGTGAGCGGGACGGACAGAAGGTTGGCGCTAGCGGGCACAAACCTGAAATTATTTGTCTGGAAAATTGTGAAATGAGCAGGAGCAGTTAAACTCCATCTTTTTCCTTTTGGAAGGCCTTGTGGCCGGCCAACATTCAACATGTACGGTTGGAGGGAAAGTGACCACACGCAAGTCTGTTGTTTTGATTTGAACACACTTCCCTGGCACAGCTGTTTCGGTTGAAATGCGCATGAGAAGAAATAAACCCTGATTTGTCATGTCTAGTAAAGGCGGCCCTTAATTTACATTTTGTGAGACCTTTAGAAGTCAGGATCCGTGCAGAATAAAAATTCTGCTCCTAACCTTGTGTCTGTAATGCATACAGACAATACAATAATGTCATTTGCATGAACTGGATAGACGCAATTTACACTTCATTTCAATCTGTTGTCAGACACAGTAGAATTTCCTTATCTGCTGGTTGACATTTTCCCAAATTGTCTTTGCTTCACGTCTAATAAATTGTCAATGTGTAATGTTGTGCAGCTCGGACGCAACATGCACAAGACGCCTGAAATATTGAATTCATAACCAGAATTACATTTCATTTTACATTTTTTTTCCTGTCTTTCCCTCATTTTAGTTGAGTGAGTCCTACCAGTCCACATTCCACTTACGAGTTCTCTCTGTGTTGGGAGCCAAGTGGTTTTCCTTTCTACCACCCAGGCACTCCACCAAATTGTAGCGTCTCATAAGATGGAATTCCTTCATATGAAAGACCAGCAGTAGTCCCACCAAAAATAAAAATAGACACTTTTTTTTCTCTTTTGTGTTATCACATGAGATTTGAGTGATTCTTAGTGTTGATAGATGGAACAATGTTGACAAAGAAAAGACTTGCACCGTTGGATGACGTGGTGCTGTTCATTGCACATGTGCTAACTGACCTTTCACCCCAAAGCTATGCATATCTAGACTGTCCTGGAAATGTGCATGACTCATGGCCGGTGATGTCACGTGGACGTTAACTTTTTGGGCCCATGTATTACAAAGGATCCTTTTCCAAAATTTACTGGATCTAAATTTAGTGAACATCAAGGTATAAACACCCAACAAAGATTATTGTTTATTTATTTATGTATTTCAAGTTTCATATTCGACTCCCCGATCACAGAAACCTTCCAAAGAATTACATGCATGAACAAACACACACATTCAGACACACGTGCTCAGTGTGAATGTGTTATATTAGGATGCGATGACATGACAAGACTGAAGCGAGACTGAGTGCAGAACAATGTGCGTGGGATCAGCTGCGGGGGTGGTGTATGGGAAAGGAGGGGCGATTAATAAATCCTATCTCTTTATAGAGCATACAGTATTTAGAAACAACACAGCTGACCTTTCAGTTTAATGGGAAAAGGCGTAAGAAAAGAAGATTTAAAAACCACAGGGTTGACCAAGTGCTATACAATTAATTTAAAACACACTGGATATAAAACTAACAATAAAAAGATAATATAAAACAAGTAAAACACTGAACACCACAGTAAAAAAGAAAGACACCAGGGTAAGTCATCCTAAACATATTTTTTTTCAAGATGTTCTATGCAAGCCCACTAGTTGAAACAAGGCATTCTGATAAATATTGCGTTTGTGGAATAAGAGTTAATCGACCCATTTTTAGCCATCTCTGGGGGCGGCCATTTTGTCAGTTACATCGACTGAAAATGACATCACAACTGCTCGGGGCTTAGGTGACGACCAATCACAGCTCACCTGTTTTTTGAAGCTGAGCCATGATTGGTCGTTATCTGAGCACTGAGCATCTGTGATGTTGATTTCAGTCGACAGAAATGACAAAATGGCCGCCCCTTGAGATGGCTGGATTTTGCTGCTTAACTCATATTCCACAAACGCAATATTAATCAGAATGCCGTGTTTCAACTAGTGAGCCTGCATAGAACATTATGGAAAAAAATATGTGTGGGTAGATTTCCCTTTAAGTGTAATAGTGTTGTAAAAATGCGAGTTTTTGTTTCTTTGAAACATTTTCCATATGGATGAAAAGTTTGTTTAAACCATCCCTATTCACACACCGGTGCAAAATGCCCGAAGACGCATATTTCACACTGTTCATTTCATGCACTTTAAAGTGCGTGTACGGCAGCTGCTTGTCCTCGAGGTCTTATCTGAAAGTGTATTTTTAATATTCTAGTTGTTGTATATTTGGGATTGATGTGTTTTGATGCTCAAAATGTACACTTGAGTGGAAAGCTTTATCAAGCAACTGTTGCAGCAGTTGCCATTGATGAATGGAAGTGCCGCACTTTACTTGCCCCTGCCCATGTTTGAGAAATGCAACTTTTAGTGATTAGACTGGAGCAATAATGCCAGCATATTATCAAATGTTCATTTTCGACCCGTTATGTACATACAATACATACGATACACTTTTATTCAACAATGCCCCGGTGTACATCCTTCGGTCAAGGGTTATACACCTGATGACAGTACACTTGGTACACAGTACTCTTGTATTGCCAATTGTCGAGCATCAGCATCAGCTGCTTTTTTGAGTCAATTCTTTCATTTATATTACAGACATTTGTTTTAGAAACGGCGCAAGATTCTTATGATGTAAAGCAACACTACATGCATGAGCATCAACTGCAGTTTTTTAAATATGTTTTTTAAGGGCATGTCAATTTTGAGATGAATAATTACAACAATTAAATGCAGAGGTCTCTGAATCCCTAAAGAAATAGCACGCAAAATATTTTGTAATCACTTCACACAAAAAGGTCTCAATCGTGTCTGCAACCTTGGAATGCTTTTTTCCCAATGGATACATCAAATGAGTATCAGCTTAATAGCTTTTTGCTCGCTATTCCGTGGCAAGGAATGTCAAAGGGCTGAGAGAATCAGATCTCATTGTGATGCTTGTAGCATAACAACCTGCTCCTGATAGTGAAATCAGCCTTCGAAAGCCTGAGGAAATGAGCTAAACAATTGCACCTTGCTCTTTGCGTCCAATCCCTGAAGTTGTGCAGCCTCATATTCCGTCGGCCCCACCCATTTGGGAGCTTTGCAGTAGTCAAGCTCAAGACCTGGTTGCTTTCAGACTTGGCACCGACGCTTCTGATTCAGGGAGGAAGAATTCTCATTGGTGAAATTGTGTCGAGCAGAGAGCAAACTGGAAGGCATCCATTAGAATACGCATGACAATGAATATAAGAGATTTTGGAACCGCCTCCTGATTCTGTTGTCCTCACCTCTGAACTTTTGATGACTTGCACACGCTCATGTTTCTTTGTGTGCAAGCCAGGAGGACACTGATTACGTTGAACCACAGATGTATGATGACATCGTTCTTTAAGGAGGTCGAGGATGGTTCTGTGGTGTGTTTCAAGCAGCACCTATCCGTGACGTAACCGCCTTCCCTCAAATGAGTCATATGCCCTGGTTTCTCACAAGGTAATGTATCGGGTGGCTCTGCAGTTTCCTGATTGGGGTCACTGGAAAGAACTTTAGATTGAAACTCACTGTAACGTCTCCAATTCTCATTCATTTGTTTTTGACACACTTGCGTGCTATTTCAGTGGCTAGAAAAGTGGTGGGGCCGAGGAAATGGGAAATTCTCATCAAAAATATTGCATCATGTCACCCGTGCGACATAACCTACTTATTATCTGTCCCTATTTTTGATGTCCATTTGTTAGGTCAGTGGTACCTGATATCAGTGCTACAAAAACAGCTTTGCTTCCATAACAGGCATACTTTATAAATACAGTACATATTACATGTTAGTTAGTACAAATTAATCACATTATTTCCTCCTCATCAAGAAATGGAAAAAAGCTCTCGGGCAAAATGCACCAATGTAAAATGCCAGTGCACATTAATAGAGAACATTTATTTACTCTGCCACTAAAATCCATCATTGTTTCAGTCAGAGGCAATCAATTGATACATGAAGAAAAATGTGTCTTATTTGTCAGTGTTGCTCATGTGGAACCAGAACAAGAACATGGAGTGCAATCAGGCTTTGGTTTAAGTATGACCTAATTTTATCTCTTAAGTGTGCGCTGCCTGGCCACAATGTTTGTGTAATTACTGAATTAACAAGCGTGTCATATATGATTAATGGTAAATGATTTCCTAATAAATAATGGATGTTTGGGAGGCAAAATGGAACAAAGATGCAATGTGCACAATCTTACACTAGCTCATTTTTTGTGATAGATACAAATGTTGCCTTAGTGATGGAAAGCAGAACAGTTTAACGTTCAAATTGTGCACACTGAATGATGGAACTTACGTCCAAACGGTTTTGTTTCTAGGTTAAATTAGTCTGTTATCGTGTTTCTTTTACAGTTCATGGCTTGTTTTCAGGCCGATAAATTGTTCAAATATGTCCGTTTATTACAAATAACGATTAAAATGCCCTTGCTGTCCAGGCATCCATAAATACTTCCTTTTAATTCCTTTTCCATTCGTTCACTGAAGTTCATAGAGAAATTTACCAATAAGAGCAACTGTAGATATCTACTATGAGACAATATATTTGCCAAAAACACAGGATGCTTCCCTAGGCCCTTATTGGAAACTGTCGATGTGTCGTCCATGACTTAGAAGTCCATCTCATATCATCATACTGTCATTCATCTAAAATGGGTATGTTTGTGGAGCGGGGGATTCACAAATGAAGTATGAATTATTTGATTTTCCTCTTGATTTCCATCATTACGTTCAGAGACATATTTCCTAATGTTTCATTTGGAAAAATATTTAATTATGATTTGACTTATAATTGGGTGGTTCTCGGAAAGTATGGTCCATGAGTGGGATATGAGAGCTCAAAAATAAACTTGTTCAAAATCAGGACAAAAAATTATATATACTTTAAATCAGGGGTGCCCAAGTCCAGTTCTCAAGAGCCCCTATTCAGCCTGTTTCAGATGGCTTCCTGTTCCAGGATGCCCGATTCAAATGACCAGGATCGTTATCAGGTTTCTCAGAGCTTGCTGATGAGCTGATCATTTGAGTCAGGTGTGTTGGAAGAGGGAGACATGTAAAACAGGCTGGATAGGGCTCTTGAAGTCCGGAATTGGGCACCCCTTCTGTAAATCAAACCTTCCTGCAGTGTGTGCTCTGAATAAATAAAGATAGTTCACTCAGCCCTTTGTCCGCAAGAGATTGTTGAATGTTGTGGTGTACTCCATTGTTTCAAATTGGAGCACTTGGTACCACGGTACAAAGCACTCAAGTAAAAAAAAAAAAAAAAAACCCACAAAAAAAAATCAAAGTTAATGAATTATTTTTGCCCTTGAAAAGCTTCACTACCTTCATTCACAGAGATTCAGCTGACAAACTGATGCAAATGATCAATCATACGTAGAAAATTAGCTTTGAATGGTGAACAATGGCCGTCATATTAGATTGTTACTTTGGAGGCACGGTAGACGCCAACAAATGATCAGCGATCGCTTTTCGAAATATGTAATGTAATGCCTTGCAGCAGAACTGTGCGCCTTTCAAATCCTGCTGACTCAAGCAAGAATACACTAAAGAAATAATGCATGCAACTAGCGTGACATAATTTATCAATCTATTTTATTGAACGTGCGTTACAAATGAAAAGGACCACACGCTTGACACATAGCTTACTTGGTCATCATAGGTTGATAATAATAATAATTGAAAAAAAAATAACATTGTATTTTGAAGGGAACCCATTAAATTTCTGATTTGACTTTACTTGAAAGTTGTTCTTTTGGAAGTATACAGTACATACAGTAGTAGATTGTTGGTGGCACCTTGTGGACACAGAAGGAAATGCTCCTAGCGTATTTTTTTCTGGTGACTCACTACCGCGTTATGGACAGTGTGGGACTCGATTAAACGGTATTGTGTTGCGTTGACATTCTGCCAGTTTTTTGACAACTGTTTTTGAAACTCATGCATTTACAGGGTAGAAAGGGCTTTTAATTACATGGGTGTCTTGGAATGTCGCGAAGAGGAAGTGGCCATGATGGCTATTTTTCACCACTCAAAATACAGTCACACACAAACGACAGCACAGATCTCAGTCAAGTTGTTCATTTGATCTTTGCAGTATGTGTGCAATATTGTTAGAAGTTAAATTTGATGATTGATTATAAAGGGAAGAAAATACTGACTCTGGAATTGGGTCAGCGTTTGAACATCGGGCTGGACCATGCATTGTGAGAACCACCATCATCTGCAATTCAATTGTCTGATTAGGTTGTTGTAAAGTGCGTTTTGTAACATCGATAAATTAGCAATTGTCCAAAACAAGAGAGGTTCTGGTGGTTCTGTGCAATTTTTGCATTGCACTTACAGAATACAGAAGCTCCGTCACGTCTCTCTGAAAACGCGTATTTGTTACACCAATACACCACATTTCTGTTTCGTCACTGCTCATCTGATTTCCTTGACTCCTTCATGAAGTCTCTGGTGGGAGGAGCCAACCTGTTAACAGAATTTTGAGGATGTAACACAAAAAGAAGAGAGACCCAGAGTGCTTAGAGTACGGTATGTGAAAAGTAATAAAGTACAAAACATACAAAACACAATAGAGCTCTGAACATTGGCGTAACGCATCCCACAATGTATTAAATATTTTATATTCAAACAACAAACTCTCAAAACAAAACTTGTAATTTCAGACAAAGAGCATCTTTTAACCTTAATGTTAACATATAATGGGAAATTAGCACCATTAAGGTTACTATAAATCTGGAAGTGGAAATCAACCCAAACATATTTCTTTGAAGAATATGTTCTATGCAGGCCAACTAGTTGAAATATTGTGTTTATGGAATATGAGTTAAGCAGCAAAATCCACCCGTTTTTAGAAAATTACGTATATGCTGACGCCGGCTTTAAGGGTAGAAAGATGCAACAGCGCTCCCGACTTAAGTGGTAGAAATGCGGGTATGCGCTCCCGTCCTTAATGGGCTAGGGGTGTTAGTACCTGACACCCATCTCCAGTGGACCGCAAAAACGAAAATGTGCAATTAAGCACATGGGAGTATTGCATCCATTAAGGCTGGAGTTTGTGTTTATCTTTTGATTGGGTTTTTGTGTCGTCAAAATGTGTGAAAGGTAGAGAAAATAGACTCAAGGAAGAAGAATTTCCTTGCTCGGGTTTTGCAGTTACTTGATGCCGCCGCAATATAATTGGAGCAGACGTCACGTGGTCTTGCAGAGCTGCAGAGGCCAGTCAAAACTGGGGCGAGACACCTTAACAATGTTTTAAAAGAAAAAGAGCTCGCACAGGCACTCACACCAAATCTGTCTTCTAGCTCACAGGAGGATACCAGTTGGAAGCACTTTGTTTCTAATCAATAACTTTTATTGTAACAGCAGCTGTGCCACTCTTCTCATCAAATGATCGCACAAATCCATTTGTCACTTGTCACAACAAATACAATGTGTGAAAACAAAAATCCCATCTAGAATTGCGATGTTTTCATGTGACTTGCTTTTACTGGATGCCAAAATGACTCATCCATATACAGTATGTTTTTTGGGAGATAATGTAGGCTTTTATTACAAATACATTAATCAACATGAGTGTGTTTCCTGTTGTGTTGTGTCATCTTGCATGTGTGAACTAGCAAATGTCAAGTTCAGTCCACGACCCTCATTGGAGCTAGAACGCTGGGAAATTCTAATCCTAACAATGTGCTAAGAAACAGGAAAGTAGTTGGGAAGTTTGTCAACAAAGCTCGGAAGTGACCGCTTACTTGTCAGGGTCACCTTTGTAGCTGTGATAATTCAAACATTCTCTTTTTGACATTTTTCCATGTTGGCTATAACATAAGCTATGGCCTGTTATTTTGCACTTTACCTTTACACAAGGAAAATAAACTTGTTTGCTGGTGAGTGTGGTTTGTCATACCATTTTGTGATCATATTCTAAGTCACACGCTAAAGGAAGCTATCAATGTTTCATCCTGATGATGTCATCCAAACAGTACATCTAGAGGATTCAATAGAAATAGAACCCCGTGTCAAAGACAGATTTACAGTCAAAGCAACAGTTGTACAACATAAAGTATACATATGCAGTTTTCCGAGTCCCATGCCTTGAGATAGCATGTTTTGATTGCAGAGTTAATATCCAGTGAGCACGGTGAGATGTAAAACTGTTCATCCCGTATTATCATAGTTTATATCTCCGACTAGGCAAACTGTGTTTACAGATACACAGGGCGCCGTGCATCATAATGAAATATGTATCGAGGATCAGAATCTTCCTAATTACTTGCACACTTTTCATCGAGCCATAAAACGAATAAATTGCACATTTACCCTAAGCATTGGTCTGTTTATTTATGATGTGGTATCATTTCGATTTCATCTCTGTCTGTACTTCATGTAATTGCACATTCACATCCTCTGCTGGGTAGCGCTCGTTCCCTAGGGCAACACTTACGGCACAGCCCATTCCTTCATGCCATATGGGACTATACCTCACCTCACCATACATTATGTGTTCAAAGTACTCCGAAAAACTAAAAGCATGCATGTGAGCACCTTGTTGCCAGCGTACTGCTAAGAAAAGACAGTAATTCCTCATTTAGTCCTTGGCACACTTACCAGTATGCCAAAGCATGATTAAAGAAGATGCTTATGAGACTGTGCAGAACTCTCAAGGGAATTGAAAAGTCTTTTTGTCCGACCCATTTGACTGAATAAATAAGGGTGTTTAAAAATGGCACAGGATAGAGGACAATCTGGAGAGGTCAATACAACCTCACTGCTGGAATGGCTGCAATTACAACAACAGCACAGCTTGGCTGGTTCACACAAACACACACACATACAACCACACACACGTCCACACGAGAAAAGAGTAATACAATGAGAGTCAATTTCTGTAATTTAAGGTAATCTCCACTAAGCAGTAGTTATTGTTCTCTTAGGAAACTAATTATAGCTTTTTATACGCCAAAAAGGTACAAGAACTGTGTTACCAAGTTGTTAAGTCAAACATCATTGTACAAACGCAGTACGTTTGGAGGTACCACCCCAATGACAAGCCTACACTTAAAGGGACACTTGGGTGAGTTTAACATTGGCACTTATATTATAGGTTTGCATGTAAAAATGACATCAGTACTAAAGTGCCCCCCCACCCCCCAAAAGACTCTGTGGTGATTTAAGGTCTTTTTTTTGTGTGATTAGATTTATGCCAAATTGCCCCGCCCCCTTTTGGGGCGTGGCTTATGTGTCAGCGGTCTACGTCACGCGAGGGAGCCAAGCGTGGTAATATTGGTCGCTTTGTCAGTTATGTTGTCTAAAATGTCGACCGATCGGCACCAAAATGCAAATGCACATTACTACTCTTGTCCACTTCAACCTGGGAAAGTATAAAAGTGTTCTGCACAATAGTTTGGATTTATTGACATAAAACTCATCTCATCATGATCACCTCCCCAAAATTAAAAATACCGTGGCGATCGCTTCTCCACTTACACAGGCTGAAGCGGACAAGAGCATGAATGTGCACACGAACCCCGACTGGTTTATATTTCGGACATTTAGCTACGCTAAACTCGTGTCAACTCCCAGGAGGGAGACGGCGGCTTGCAGCGAGCAGCAGGGCAGGCAGATTGGATCTGTATACCTCCACCCCCTTCCCTTCTCGGCTAAAGGTAGGATAACGGGACGGCTAATAGCAACAACTAGCTTCAGGCCGTTAAAACAAAAGGCGTTAGCACAACAACATTAGCTCCTTACTGTCCGCCCAGCATGTGGAGGTGAACATGAGCCTGCGTCTTCATGTCGCGTGGTTGCCTCCCAAGGAGTCGCGTGCGGTGTCCGACACTGCTTGGAGCCGCCACCTTTTGCCTGAGTGAAGCGGCGTGAGAGTGAGGCAACCCCTCATCGAACAAGCGCCAATGGTCAGCGAACAAAAAGTTCCAGCGAGGCTGACTGCATAGCCAAGTTTGGCCGCATTGGAACGTGCCATTTCGGCTGTTACGTTCCAAATCGGACGGCGTGTTGTAGGTCGAAAAACTGGGGCCATTCCTCATCCAAATAAATGTCCACATCTACTCATTCCCATTTCAGTCTCTGTAAATATCCTGACTGGTGTTTAATGCCTTGCCTGTCCTTACCGTGATCAGCAAAGAGGCAGTGTTTGTTTTGTTTTTTAAGCAAAGAAGCAGTGTGCGCTCATCCCAGCATAAAGCTATGTAGCTCTGCTAACTTCCACATTTCCTCATTCTCATATAAATCAGCCACGGAGAGGTTAATCCTTTTGATAAGTTGAAGTGAGCATTAGTAGGGAAGTCCACACAAATTTTGGTGCCAATTGATCGCCATTTTTGGACATTATAAGCAATGAAAGTACAATGATTTCCAATGGAGAGTTTGGAATCGGTTTCTCCCGTGACTCCGGCCGAACAAGGATAGAACGCTAGGGGGCCATTGACCTAATTAACGAGAGGCGTTATTCGTGCAGTTACTTATTTCCTAATTTCTCCAAAATGAATGGATAAAATAGAAAATGGCAACTCTTTTCATTTTCCTGATCAAAAAATATATAAAATGAACTTGTTAGTGAAAACATGGCCATCCCGGCCCCACTGTCCCTTTAATATCACACACCAATAAAATATGCAGGCTCCCCAGACTCTGTTGCCATTTTAATTGTGCAAACAATACAATACAATATTCAACTCAAACTTCAAGGGCAAACTATAGAGGCGTATTTTTACAAAAAAATTAGTTTGAACTGCAGCAAGTAATAGTCATCATTGTCATTGTAGTCCTCATTGTAGTAGTAGTAGTAGTAGTGTTTATTTTTTACAATTAGAATACAATTGTGCTGAAAATACTAAAAAATTGCCTCCTTATTTCATAAATGGTTTATCTTGGCTACAGTTTGAGCCTAGGATGGCTGATGTGAAAATATTTTTCAAATAGTTCTACCAGCACGCCAAAATAGATTGGGTAACAATAAAAAACAACAAAAAAAACTTTCGCCTAACCAGATCATTTTTACATATTAGATTATAAAAGCACACATTACAAGGTAGGGTCCCAAAATGCAATTCATTCATTCATTCCTTCATTCATTCTGTCTCTCAGTTGACTTTGACTTGTCACCAGTTTGGGTTTAATTTATAAAGTGCCAAATCACAATGGAGCAATATTTGGATGAATAGACTGACTGCCGCTTTGTGTCTCCCAGATTTTACTCGCAGGACACCACTCTGACTAGTTACATCTTGGACAACTTCTTTTCATCTACCACTGCCATAAAGGAATAATGACATACTATTTATTTCTGAGAATTTCTGACAGTGCATCTGGATATTGTTGCTACATTGTTCCCTCATTACATCTTGTCAAGGATAAGTTCTGCTGCACTGAAATGATCAGAGGGAGCTGTAATAAAAGGCTTACACTAAAGTTAGTCATGCATTTTTGCATCCTTTGTAAATTTTCCAAGGGTTTTGCGTTGTGTGGACTAATTCCTTCACAAAGCCAGCAATAACGAGCTTTAAGAACTACCAATATACAAGAGTTAGGTCTCCAAATGTGGGTGTGTGTGTGTGAAAATGTGGGCAAGAGTATTATTATTTTTTGGTGGTCAAATATCTGTATCCACCATAATTTTGTAATTTAGCATTGTTATGAATGTGGTGTGGTTACAGGCCAATGCTCTCATGGTATTTTGATTTTGGAAAGTGATTTGGACATAATTGAATGTGAAAGCAGCTTTTCTTGAGGCTCCTGGTTGTTACGGAACGTGCTGTATTGGGGATATGGATGATTGTTGTTTTGCTTTGATGAATCATAACTCAGTGTTTGATTGAGCTGCCCTTTCTCACCTTTTATCTCCGCTGTTCTTATACCCTAAGCCATTTGGAGCCATTTCACAGAGCCGGTTCCATTATGGCACGAGAAATGTAATCTGTGTGTGTGTGTGTGTGCGTGCGTGGGCGTGTGTTTGTGTGCGTCCATGTATGCATTTGCAATAGTGTTTGACTGTCGTTGCTGAGTAAAGTACACGAATTATGATGTTAAACATTGTGATGTTTGAAGATGTTGAGTGTAGAATGGTTTTCCAGAGCTCTGTTTTTGAAATGATCTAAAGCTCTAAAGAAATGGCTATTGTCAACATTCAATTTGGAATATTAGCTAGAGCAGTATTTGAAAATTTGAGTTGCAGTTGGGTTAGGGTTAGGGTTGCTACAATTTTTTATTTTATTTTATTAGATTAGAATAATGAGAGGGCGGCACGGTGGTCGTCTGGTTAGCATGCCCGCCTCACAGTTCAGAGGTCATGGGTTCGATTCCGGCCCCGGTCTTCCTGTGTGGAGTTTGCATGTTCTCCCCATGCCTGTGTGGGTTTTCTCCGGGTACTCCGGTTTCCTCCCACATTCCAAAAACATGCATTGTAGGTTAATTGATCGCTCTAAATTGCCCCTAAGTGGGATTGTGAGTGTGTTTGTTTGCTTGTATATGTGTGCCCTGCGATTGGCTGGCAACCAGTTCAGGATGTACCCTGGCTACTTCCCGTTGACAGCTGGGATAGGCTCCAGACACCTGCGACCCTTGTAAGGATAAGCGGTATGGAAAATGGATGGATGGACAGATGGATAGGATAATGATGTCCTACCCTCAGGTATGAGCGACAATTGTGCTGACGTTTTGTGTTGTTTTGGGAGAGACCCCTATACAGAGCAAGAGACATTCTCCACTCTGCCTCCAGACTGCAAGTAAATTGAGCTTGCAACATAGGCTGGTTTAACATAGCCACACCCTCCACTTAACATAGTCAATAGTAAATGCGCTTAGGAAAGAAAAAACACCAACTTTAGTGCTTAAAGCGTAAGTCAACCCAAACATATCTTTTATCAAGAATATGTTCTATGTGAGCCCACTAGTTGAAACAAGGCATTCTGATAAATATTGCGTTTGTGGAATAAGTGTTAATCCACTCGTTTTTATCCATCTCTGGGGGCAGCCATTTTGTTTTCTGTCGACTGAAAATGACATCCCTACTGCTCACAATGACCAATCACAGCTCACATTCAGAAAACAGGTCAGCCGTGATTGGTCGTTGTGAGCAGTTGTGATGTGCATTTTGCTGCTTAACTTTTATTGAACAAATGCAAAATTAATCAGAATGCCGTGTTTCAACTAGTGGGCCTGCTGGGAACATATTCTAGAAAAAAATATGTTTGGGTTGACTTCCGCTTTAAGTAATTATTTGCAGACACTTCATGATTTAAATATAAAATTATTGAGGAATGGAAATGGAAAAGTGTTGTATAGAGGTCTGTGTGTAAATAATGCCTCACAAGTGGGGTTTCCAGACTCTCGTATGTGCACAGAAATTATTTTTAAACCATATTACAATATTTGTGGATGAAGTGAAACCTGGAATCTGTGCATAATATAGCTTTAATTTCAAATGGTGATTAAAAAACAAAGGGTTTCTTCTTTCTCAATGTTCTTCCTGTGGCATGGACTGTTTTATCTTGCATTCAACATTGTATTAGTTTTGAAATGAGAAAAAAGATGTTTAAATAGATGTTCTGTTAAAACATGTTTTGACAAATGTTTTTAGATGCATTTTGATTGGCTATGATGTGGCTGAGTGATGTCTGAGAAAACATGTGCCCTGATTGTTTCACAAGCAGGAACCTATGAAGGTTTTCTTTCTCGCATATCAGACATGTTTTTTTAGATGTGTCGGTCGAATTAAGAGTCCCACTTTAGAGTTGAGGCGAGGGGTCACAACCGGTGATAAGGGCACAGATGCGCAGGGTTGCTTTCTAGTAGGGGTGGGCGATTTGGCAAAAATATCAGAACACGATTTAAAAAAATAAAATCACAATCACGGTTTTATCATGATTTTTTTTTTTACATTGTTTTTTTAAGACTAATTTGCACATTTCTGACCATTTTCCTCATGTTAAACATGTAAAACATATTTAAAATGTGTATAAAACTCGAAAAGGAAAAAAATGACATTTTAAGTCAGCTAAGCTTTCTGAACAGGTTTTAATTTGAATAGTGACAATTTTTTATCAAAATGTGCAGTGAATGTAAACATAATAGGTAACCTAATGTAAACATAAAAACACAGCTCGTAAAGCAGGTCTAGCACTTTGAAGAGTCTTTTAACCCCCTCGTTTTCCACTGTTTTAATGGGAATCATGTCTTTAGCAAGGTAATAAGTCACTGCCTCAGTTACTTTTTTACACTGCTTGCTTGTTTTTTCATATTGAGTGCTCTTGTTAAATGGCGGCGTTACCGTGGGTTGCGTTAGTTTGGAGCTAGCGGCTGTCTCTGGCTACCAATGGTCTGATCTCCGTTTGCTTTGGCTGGCGGCGCTGACGTCCGAACCGAGTCTCTGCAAACTTTGCAAACAACTGCTTTCTCCTCCGAGGAAAAGCCAAACCAAATCGACACTGTGAATGTGGAGTTTGTTTTCGGGACCAACTCTGCTTCGTGATGACTTTCCGCTGTAGCTTCCCGCTGTACAAACAAACAGGGAGGCGGGGAGTGTCACGTATGGTGCACTGTGCGGCTTTGCGCCGCCATAGAGCTAAATTGTTTGCAATGTGCCATGTAGACGATCAAACGATCTTTTGGCTTTATGAGATCGTGAACACGTTAAACCGCCTAACTATCTAATATCGTCATATCGCCCACCCCTACTTTCTAGGTGTATATTAGTGAGTCTTTAAAGTGGAAGTCAACCCCCAAATTTTCCTTACAATACGTTCTATGCAGCTCCAGTAGTCTAAACTTGATATTCTGATTAATATTGTTTTGTGGGATATGAATTAAGCAGCAAAATCCACCTGGTTTTGGTCAGCTTAGGGGGCAGCCGTTTTGTCACTTATGTCGACTGAAAACGACATCACAGTTGCTCAGGGCTCAGGTAACAACCAATCATGGGTCACCTGGTTTCTGAATCTGAGCAACTGTGATGTCATTTTCAGTCGACAGCCAAGTCACTCAATGGCCGCCCCCTGAGATGGATAAAAACGGGTGGATTTTGCTTCTTAACTCATATTCCACAAACACAATTGTAAGTGAAATGCTGTGTTTCCGTGTTTAGACTTGTGGGGGCGCATACAATATATTATTAAGACAATTTTGGGGTCGACACAGGCTCATATCCCACACATCCTCCAGGGGGCCGAGGAGAGAATTGGATTGGGATTGCGGTGTCTCAACGCTGTGTCCCTATCATTCACTGACTAACATTTCCCGCTAACTCCTTTTTAACAAAATTCCTAAGAGGCATGTTATAGGGTCAGGGGTTAGAGCACACCTGACTATTATAACTCAAGAAAAATCCATTATATTCGAAAGATTATCCCATTATTCTAAGCGACATCACTCTTTAACGTGACACTTTCCTGTTCTGAACTCAAACTGATAATGTACACGGCCAGGTTCATTATTAATATTTCACTCAAGTACAGTATATGCCGGCACGAAAGGAAATGTTTTATCAGATTGCTTGCTGAGTAAGTATTTTTGACTCCCACATTGCAAGATGACATGTTATCCAGATAGTTACTCTTTGCCTTTGTGCTCTTGAGTGCACTGTGCTGGTGTGCACACACTTATCAGATTTATTGATAAGGGATATCAAGCTGCCGTAATGCTGAGTAAATAAATTCAGTCCAGTGGCATAGAAAATTATTTCAGTGAAATGTGTACTTTGACAACAGGGGCAATTTTCTTTATGATAACAAGGCTGGATTAATCTTGGTGTAGCAATAATGTGCAGCAAGCCATATTATTGGGACTGTTATGAACCTCCTGTGCATTTGTGGACATCTATTCTCAACATGCTGTCCATTTTTCGCTATGGTGGAGCTGCTTAGCTTCATGGCTATGTGACATTTCTTGCACCATTCATTGTAGTCACCCATTAGAGGGGGGTGGTGATACATATAATATTCTATACCTCCCTGGTGTGTGTGTGTGCATGTACATGCATGGTTGTTGTTATGTGGGCTATACATAAAGGTGTTGAACTAATTTTGACCTATCTGTAGTTTTTGTGGCATTTTCATTCCAGATCCCATGGCGGACTTTAAAAAAAAAAAAAAAAAAAGAGGTGGGAGGTGGGCAACAGCTTGTAGGCGAGAGCATGCGGATAACCACTTACTAATTTACTGACATTTGGCACAACTGCTTAATGTAATGTGATCAATTACAATTCAACATATCCACCATTCTAGCAGACTCACTTCACACAAAGAAATAAGCTTTATTTTACATGGTTTATCTTTTAAAATTGTACACAGCTCCTGTCTGTTTGAGTGCAAGTGCTTGTTGATAATCTTGTATGAGAACATCCAAGTCCAAAGGGTCAACGAGACACGACTGTCACGTATTCAGTGCGTGTGGACGATCCATCAGCTCTTCATGGCGGTCTGCTCAGTGTGGGTCACTTGTCAGCAGTTACCTGTTAACATAGCTGATGGAGGTTGTGTTAGCATAAACTGGAGCGCAGTGGGGACTCCGCCCGGGTAGCAGGCTAAGCGGGTGGGGCCTGTTTCATTGCACAAATGAGACCATTCATCACAGCTTTGTTTGCCTGTATGCTCCCGCTCATGAACAATTAATGCGCTGCAGACATTTTAGTGCTTTGCTGTTCTTCCTTTATCTTAGCCTCCCTCTCTTTGTCTCACTTTCACGGGCTGTTGCTGCAACACTAAATTCGACTCCTGGATGTACATTTAGTTTGGGTTAGTCATTTTGTCTATTGATAAAAGGGTTATCTACCTGTTATGTTTTGCCACCTTTATTTTCACAATAGGAAGAGTGTTATACTGAAAACTATAAACGCACATCAATGCTCTGTTGAATATTCTAGGTCTTATTAATTTGTTCAGTGTTATATTACTCAATACGTTCAGACATTGTATGAGTGATCAATATTGTAGGACATTTATTTAAGCAATTTCTTCTAAGTACCTTGTTGCCTTAGTGCCTATTCCAGTCCGTGAGGCCCACCTGGGAATTGGGTCTCATATATGCTCTCCCAAGCTTGTCACAATATATAAGCTTCCACAAAACGCATCCTTTGTTTTTTTTTTTCCTTTTTAAACAAGCTGCTAAATGTTGAGTATTGGTTTTCCCACTGTATGCGTATGATCTGTCTCATGCTCTTTAAATATTAAAGCGCAGACTTGATTTATTTCAGTGTACATGCCAGCCGTGTTTTGCTTGTTGCCACAATGAATAGCATCATAAAGGGAAAAGAAGCATGAATAATATATGATTACAGTGAAAGACGATGGACTCCCCATTGCTCACTGGTGAGTGTTTACATGTTAGGTGTAACGTGGCCTTTGGCTGTATCAGTTGTTAAAAAAAACAGACTTGAAATACAAACAGTGAAGCATCCAGGCGGGAAATCCCAGAGAGGAGGTTTTACATTTCTTTTTTGATTTGTGTGACAATTAATGAGTGAATGAGTGAGATACACGCGTCCCAATTGCCGCACAAATCATTTTTCATATTATGGTTTTCTGTGTGTGGTGTTTTTCCATCTCATTATTAACAATGATCTCATTTATGCCTTCTTATGGCATTCGATACTTAGATTCTTTCTTTGTTCATTATTTGCAAATGCCCAAATTGTTTTCAAGGAAATAGGAAGTTGAAGCTCACTTGAATGGAATTGACTTGCAGCTTTGCTCTCATATCGGCATTTAGATTTAACTTTATTTTATTTAGACTTATCACCAGATCCTACTTACTCATCTGTGTAACTCTCACAAATGTGTAAGGCAAGATGTTATATAATCTGAATATGATATTGAAATCATTTTTATTCTGCTGGAACTCAAAACATCCACATGCAGTCAGTGATAATAATATTTGTGATATGTAATGAAGTGCGGGCCTTTATTAATATTTGCAGTTTCTAGATAGATTTCACGGTTATTCTTTATAAATACACTTCACAGTGAAATGCATTGTATAATTTTAGGACTTTCATTTTTTTGTGCAATTTTTTTTTTTAACTTACCGGTAATTTCACTTGGTCCCTGAGCTCCTTTACAATATGCTTTGAAATGCTCTTCGGACATCAAGTTGTGTATTCATGTGTAAAAATGTGACACAGGCTTTTTGAAGGGATGTTTTTTTTCTTGTTAAATGATTTGATTTGAATTCTACAAGCGGGGGTTGCTCCTTAAGAAAGTTGGCAAAAGACAACTTCCCTACACTCCATAAAGAAGCAAACAATATTTTTTTACTTAGTGTGGCATAGCTCTCATTATATCAACTCAAGCGCGTGCACACACACAGTAGGCACACACTCTCGCGAGGCAGTGAGCGAGAAAACATGCATTTGGAGACCCTGGGAATTCACTCACATCTGTGCCTTTTCTCACAATGTTTGCAGATAGAGATCTCGGGATAAAACAATAACAAATAACTGACACTCCAAGCTACATCTCACTGTTTGAATTCCAACACAAGGAGCATCAATGCAATAAGCTGTGTCATTATTAAAAGTCTGCATTAGCCATCTGGGCTAAAATAACAGAACAGATTTAGATTTAGCTGATGCTGTGTCTGTCTTCTCTTGAGGAAACCACTTTGTTGCCGTGGGCGTTGCAGTGAAGATGATAACAAAGATGGATTAAAAATCATAGTGTTGGTCGAAAACAATTGATTTAAATGTCAGGGTGCATGTCCTCCCCCCCTGGCCCAGCTTTATTGGACATTGTCAGTGGGATCGTGCGCAGTGCAGCGACTGTCCCTTGGAGACTCGGTGCAGCTTGGTGATGCTTGCACAGCTCTGGTGTGCGAGGGACTTGTGGGTGGTGCTGCTGGTGCTGGGGGGTGGATATCAATAATTCACAACAGTATTGCCGGAGAAACAGGATGCGAAGGTGTAAGAGAGAGAGGAGAAACATCTCTCCAAGCGCTGTGCAAATGAACAAAGTGAGACTGCTTTTTCGAGTAGCTTTTTCTCGTGTTGTAAATGTATTTATCCCCCAAGACCCCGTTTGAACGCCATGAAGTCAACCAAGCTGGTTTATTTTCAACACACGTCACCCATGCACAATTTCATTAAGTGGCGCGCGCAGGTCTCTGTCTTTGTAAGAGGAAGAGAAGGCTCTGCGGTGCCCAAAAGAGCATGGGGCCATTTCCCAGGCCTGCTGATTAAATTTCCAATCATAGCCCGTAGTGCCGAGGCTTAGCACCATAAAACACCTCCTTGCTATGTTGCCGTCCAGGCAGAAATTGCTATTGCTTTTTAGGAACCTGAGGGTTTTCTTAACATTGATTTCTGTTACGATGGGAAGGAGGGAAATAGGGTCGAGGCTATCATTAAAATGGAGACACAGAAGAATGGACATGGCTCCTCGTGTAGCCTCCAACACACATGCTGAGTTGGCTTTAAGGTGCATTCCCTGGTGTGTGTTTGCCAGCTCATTCTCCCTGCAAAGAGCATCTCCTCGTTATGGCTATAGGCTTAATCCATTATTCCTCCAATTGCCGCTGTGGATTCAGTCGCAGCCTTGCCCACACTGGGGTCAATTACCAAGAAGGTATCATTTATTCACTGGGAGATGACGATGAGATGAGAAGTAATTACGTACTTGATAAGGAGTGAATCAGGTTATGATTAGCATCAGTACCGTACTGACGAAAGGGGGATTTTATTCTTATGTCATCGAAACATTACACTACCTTTATCACGGACACACTGTGTCAATGTCGACGTGTTTTTTTTTCCTGTCTTATCCCCACTCCCAAGAGGTTCCCTCCTGCGCCTCCACAATTTTCTCATTAGCGATTAGAGTCCAGTGTTCATTTCCCGGCTATTGACTGTGCTGCTGTGCTGCACCAAAATGAGAGCCCATCACATACATTGCTCCCGCTAATTGTTTCCAGTCATAATGAAGTTCCTTGCAGTGGAGCAATAGTAGTTAAGGGACACTAGGTCATAGGCATGTCCGCTGTATTACTGTGAATACAAGCTGTCCATCCTGATCACTCTTTCAATTTGTCTATATAAGTGTAGATTAATTCAGTGATGAATGGAATCATTTGTCTGAGAGTGAGTTATGATTAACCTTATCTGTCCTTACACATGTATTCATTGGGCAGATGAAGACATGGACATTGGTATTTTCTCCATAGGTTACTGATGGAGAACAGTGACAACAGTTAAAATTTTCTAAATTTTGAATGGCTTGCTCACAGCCATATTCTTTTTAATTTCACATTTTTTTTAACTCTTACTAATGCTCTACTCTTACTTTTATTCGTAATTTTACAGACTCCAGAGGCCAAAACTGTTTTTGCACATCAGTTATATATCAAGCTTGAATCAAATTTAAGCTACCAACAAAACACTGACTTCTCACTGATGATCTCTTGTAAATCTGAATGTATTGCCTGTATTAGACCAATATCAATATATAGCAGTGCCCATTAACCGTTCTTCAAGGTCCTCTGACTTTCTGTTCAGGCACAAGAACATCACATTCACCCAGTGGGCTCACAAGCCTCCATGTTGTTCACACGCTGAATCAGAATGACAGGCGGTGTGAAATGGAGAGCTCTGTCGGAGATGACCTTTAAACATGGCACTGCACATCTTTTGTCAAGTGCTTTATAGAAAAAAAAAAGGGGAAAAAAATCTTTTTCTGCTTCAACTCCTCCTGCTGGAGAGCATCGGGCACACTGTGCTCCTCCACCTGCCTCTTCAGCACGCCGCCACGGCCTCTGCACGTGTCAGAGCGGCTGGCCTGCACTTCCACCAGCAAGCGGAACATGTAATATGTCTTGTGCGCCATCATGCTTTATGGACCTCATCATTTCACAGAACATATATCAAGAAATGGGATGCCTCTGCTAAGTGTGGCTGAGCCTCTGGGTGGGAGCCACCATGCAGCTGGTGTCCTCTTGTGGATTAAATATAGTATTTTGTCCCGTACCGCTCCCTGTCTTATTTAGATTCATCCCATACTGCACCTGTGTTTTCCCTTTTTTCTCTTAAATCCTCCTCCCTTTGCCGCCTTTCCTTACCGATGCCATTTGAACTGGTGTTAGCAGCCCGGGAAATGTAAATAATGAAGCTTATGAATTATTGATGGGCCACAAGACTCATCGTGATTTTCCTTAGAGCACAATTTTCCTGCCCTTGGGCCTCATACATAACGGTTGTGTATGCATAAAACAGGGCCTCAAAGTTGTGTATGCCACTTTTTACGCCAATAATGTAAATATTAAAAACAACTTTGAGGGACGATGTGCATACTGTACCTGCACGCAGATTCAGGAGCCCGTTGTACGCACATTTTGGAGGCACTAAGTACTGGCAACTCAAATGGCAATGTGAATTGTGGGCAAGAGCAATTGATCAACATGCTCATTCATAAGCATTTTCTTTCATTCGATGCTTTTCCCTAACTTTTCTAGTTCAGTGTGGGCGGATATATGACATGGAACCTATGACGCACATTTCCAGGTGGAGTGTAAATTGTGTGCAAGTCTGAATATTTTTTGTGCATATGGATTTGCAGTAGTCGAGCTATGCCTCGGTTAATAAATGAGGCCCTGGTCTGCGAGTGCGAGTGACTGCTTGCTATAATATGTTTACTCTTTTCATGTTTTTTTGGGACTCTGCAAACTCCCAGAAGCTGATTGCATCTTATTTAGACTACTCTTCTTTAGACTAATGCTGAATATTGTGCACACAGCAAACTTTAATTCTTTCTTTCTTTTTTTAAATGCCATGTAAGTTTTACTGCGCTACAGTTTATTCCTTATCATCATTCCAAGCATGCATTGATGAGCCTGATAATTCAAACAAGATGACGTGAAAATCATGCAGCTTTCACATTTACTAAATAATGGCTTTGAAAATGTTTGAAGAGGGAGGAATGTGTTGCACATTGACGGATGATCACGGCATAACTTGGGCTATTTTAAAGGTCACATATCTGCTGTAGCTAATCCAAACCATGTGCTGCACCAGTCTTCTTTACGATGTTTAGCTCCTGTACTGGTGTGGGATTTTTATTTGTTTGTGGGAACACTGGTGTGAGCGCCTCTTATGTCGTCTGCCAAAGTATGCACATTCTTACTATTTGTAAAGATGGTCAGCAAAAAGTGTCCCATTTGTATTTATTAATGCTCGGCCTGATTCATTTGACAACAGGCAACCATTTCGGCTGTTGCGCTACACGTGCGGTGTTTGCTCAGTAGATTTAATAAGAGCAACTTCAGTATCCAAAATTCTGCCGTTGCCAAGATAAGGATGGTCAGTTATTCATCACTTGAATGTTAGTTTGCAGTTGTCTCAAACAACACTGCGTCATACTGTGACGGAATAACAAACCCAAAATAAATGGAAACCTTTCTGTAAGAATCAGTTGAATGCTACACCGCTGCAAACAGCTTCTACATTATCAAACGTATTGTTAAATTCATACTATGTAAGTAATCAATTCTCTTCATGTTTGCTCGCACACTATTTTGAGAGGTACTTCACAGGGGCCTTTTGAGTCCTGAGAGGTGGTCATATCAGTATTTAAACACCGATGAAGCAATCGGCCTATTTATCCAGCCATTCATGTAAATGAGTCTCTTTCACAGTAGTCTTGCAATTGGATGTGAAGATGCTTAACATTGAGAGGAGGTTCTTAGAGTTGTTACAAGAGCTTGTTGTTTAAACGTTCTAAGCTCTGTCTTTTCATGCTGGAAGCAGAATTGTGCAGAAGGAGATTGCAGGGGGAAAAAAAAATCTGATGCAAACACAGAGGGTAATTTTGTTTCTCTGAAAGACAGTCACCATTTTGTTTTTGTTCACTTGGTGATGCAATAGAAGAATTGTTTCAGCAACAACATTGCACTCTGCAATATGCATCTTGGTGCATTGTATATCAGTGCTCTTCGATAGGTGAATATTCTCATAGTCTAGACTCATCATTTTTATGACCTCAGTAAAGCAGGGCTGTCATCAATGCAACAATGTATTGTTATGGCATGTGAAACAATATTATTACGTAATGTGACATAATGAAACAATGACGCCCATATATTCAGCATATACGTATACATATACGTAAAATCCACCACCAAATTCCACCACTGTTTTGATCTCTTTGGAGGCAAAGAAAATAAATGAATCAACCGCTATCAACACACAGTGTACTTCCTAACATGTAACTTCCAAGATTCAAGTCTCTATGATTTTAATTTGTATTTGATTTGATTTTGTTCACAATGAATGAGCCACCATTTCAGTAACTCTTTGATTCTTTTTGTAAGAGGATAACGCATTGCAAATTGCAAAGTACTGTTAACTCATTCACTGCCAAGGACAGCTTTATTTGTCTTTTCACAGTCCAGCCATTCAATCCCAGGGACTTATTTAGATATATTTTTTAAATTTTTTCAAACATTACGGTGTATGAGTGTCTAAACATGTCTGGCAGTGAATGAGTTAAAAAAGCAAGTAGCCAAACAACCAATCAAACATTAATGGCACATACATATCAGTTTGTGGTGGCATGACGATCCCATCTGGACGTGATGGGACACTAACGTGCCATTTGAAGCTGTTCGCATCTTCAAACAAAGCTAAATTGGAACACATGAATCATGATGTGCAGTAATTGCGGCATTCATTTTGTTCATATTCACCAAGGTTATTTCTTTGACTTACTTCTTTTTAAAGTAGCTCCCTATTTTAGGTGTGTGTTTATCTTTTGGGTTTATTGGAGTTACACAAGTCCCTCACGTGCATCTTTTTGGCATTTCACTTGTTGCTTACGCCTTGCATTTTTCAAAACAGTAGCCGAGCTGTAAACTGCGTGTAGTTAAAATGAACGTTACATTTTTGTCTTCTTTCAACGTGATCTATGACCCCCGATATTGCACCACGGGCGACCCTTGACGATAGCCCTGTGTCAGACAATATGATTTTCCTCATTCTGCATTTGTGCTATTCAAATTTCTATTTCCGTGTCCCATTTTGAACTCATTTGAAATTCATTATTGGCACGGTAAACATTTTTTTAGCATAGATATTAAAATCACACCAAACCGTTTGCTGCCTACCTCAGGTCCTTTCAGCTTCATTTCCATGTCTCGTATTCATCTTAGCCTGAGAGCATGTTGATATGTGGTAATGCAGTGCACATACGCAGGCAGGCTGTCCCACACCGCCGCCGTTATCCACCCGTCTGTCAAGTTAATGGATGTAAACGTCTGCGCTTGGCATCCCTTTCATGGAGGCAGCAGTGTCATGCGCCGCTGCCCTTGCATTGTTCTGCTGCCCTTGAGCCATGTAGCGTCAGATTGGCTACTTAAAGATTTGAAAATCTATAAATAATTGACATTATTTATTTTTTTTTGTCGTCATGATTTTGATTAGAGATTTAATGTGATGGCCTCAGACCAACACTAAGACACAGCATTTTGATTAGCCACGTTAAGCTGATTTACACTGATAAATTATTCAAACTTCCATTTCTCCTCCAGTCTGTTCAGTTGCATTTTATTGCGGGTGTGTGTCTATTGTATTTTTCTTGTTTTCTTGTTGCTGCATCTTTGCATGTTGTGACTGTCCATATAGCCCATATCTGTTTTGCATTTTACCCTCATTCTCATCTTCTTTCTTTCCATCGTTCAGCCTGGAAATGACTTGGCTATCATATGCACAGTTCCGTTTCTTCACCAGCTGCTACGAAAATAAAACGGGTGGTGTGTGCTTTGTTGATGCTGCCACTTCACCACTTAGGTGAGTCGTAGGCGGTGTGGCCGTGCTCCAGATGCTCCAACTTCTGCCATCCACGCACTTGCAGCCCTCTCGCTCCCTCAGTCCGCTTGCAGCTGCTGCTGGAGGGCTGGGATTTCATAGACGCTCACGCTGCGTTTCTTCACGGGCAATGTGCATAAAAATTACCCGACACTGCAGTTTTAGCAAATCCTGCTCAGCGCTCTCTCTTTCAGATTATTCTTGACACATTTGAATAAGATAGTAATGAAGCAAGCGTTGGGAGCACATATTGGGGATTTGAACTGAGACAATGACTAAAACACTGATAAGATGTAAAAGGATCCGTCATTTTACAGTTTCCCTTCGCTATTTGCTCAAATCCCATCGATGGGGCCTCGGAGAGCTCCGTGAAGGGGGTCATCTGAGCTTAACACACCAATTAATGCTGCCACTCATCAGGAGCTTGCTTAAGAATGGCAGTGGTTTATAGCTGAATAATGCTCTGCACTAATTAGCCGTTTGCATTGACAGTGTCAAGGAGAAATGGTGAACTGGAGCATGATTTTGTGACAGCATCCATGAGAGACACTGACTGTTCATGCCGTCTTTTCACGCTGTCATCTGGGAAGAAGTAGACTTTTGGCATGCTGTCAGATGACATGTATCTTACTTTCTTCAGCAATAAATACAATTGTGTTCACTTTGCTTTGATATGTAATTTGTTGCCAGGCTCAGCGTGTGTTTATTTGTCGACAGAGTATTGTCGCTTCTGCGTGAGAATTAAATTGAAAGAACACAAAAACAGGCACTTTCCCAATGAAAGTCTGATGTCATGTTAGTTGTGCAATTCTTAAAAGCATGCAGCGTCAGTGCGGATCCTGCTGCAAACAGATTCTCTTGCTTCTCCTAAAAAGTGCATTGGGTCATGACTGTACATTATTCTTTTTTTCTCATGGTCGATGGAACACGCCAGCTTTCGTACATTTCTTATAAGGTTAACTCCTGGGTGGTTGGGAAAAATTGTGCACCAAGTGAAAAAAGAGATCTGCAGACTATGGGAAGTTTTAACGCTAACAATGTAATTAAAACATTTTACATACTTAGCACTCTACCAGGTTATTTACACAACTATGAAGTTAGAGCGTAACATCGCCATTTAGTTAGATTTCTGGACATGATTTTTCATAGCTGCCACTTGCTGTAAGAAAGATAAATCAATGGGAGTCATAAAAGTATTGCATGTTGGATTTCATCGTGAAATGTATATCATCGCTGTCCTGTGAAAAACAGGTATGTCCAATTTTGGAAATGTTTTTAATTTTCACATTAATGCGATGTCTGTAACGCAGAAACACCACACATGTAAAAATCAGAAAAATGAAAAAAAATAGACAGCGACGATATACATTTTACATTGAAATCCATTTGAAATACAGCATTCCAGTCCAAATTCTGAGTTGACAGTCTGGCTTTGACCTGCATACGTCAGACACAGTTCAGTGAAATACACCATTATTGTCGCTCATCTTCTCAAACCAATACATTCACTGTCCAAAGTTGTCAGCATTAGGTTAATTAAAAAAAGCTTTTCCCATCTGATCTTCAGATACTCAACTTCAAAACAAGTGACTGATCTAAAAAGTAAATTGAATGCAGGGGGTGTGGCCAGAAGTACAATGGGACCTCCAAAATCGATACTTTCCATCATGCTAGTCGGTTTCCAGTTCCAAGTAAACATAATAAATGAAAATCGAAATAATCCATCCCAGCACCAAATGCCAACAACAAATTCTTGCCACAAATCCCAGGATCGTTTGAATCTAGAACAAACACTTCTGCTCAGCCAATCCACATTCCACCTGTAGGTCTTCCTCGGTTTAGCCTGCATGCTCTGAAATCATTGATTAAGACTGGACATAAATATTGGGACACTGCTAGTTTGACTGCTTTCAATGTGAGTCTTTATAAGAAAAATTATTGTGTATATTCTTCATTGTCTTCTTCTCTTCTCACCTTCTTGAATGGTCCTTCATTCAGAAAAAAAAAATCAGAAAGCCACAAAAAGCCCAAGGAAAAAAGTAAAACAGTTGCTTCTTTGATGCTGGTCGAACTGAGCTCTGTTTGAGGTACGCTGCGGTTTTGCGCCGTATGCTGACGTCAAACATTGTGACAGTTTGGTTTCCCTAATTTTGTGGGACGTTTAAAGCACGTTTTCCACATTTCACGACTTACAGCACATTTGAGAGTTTAGATTACACTGCATGTATTTTGAAGGACACATTTTCATTGTTTGTACTGTATAGCCACACCGTTTAAACAGTACATGCTGGAGGACAGGCAGAGACTCCTTACAGTGAATCTCCTGTTTACTTTTCAGATCCACTGGCACTAAATGAAGATCTAAGATAAAAAGAAGTAATGTATAAAAGAAAAACATGTTTTGTTTAGTTTTTTTAAAGGTGGAGGTTAAGACGGTAGACGGAAGCGCTAACGGAAGCACGTTTAGAATGACAGACTCTGATAGGACTGATAGGCGATTACTATTTGGTCCGGCTTGACAAATAGGCGGATAGACGGCCGGCGGAAGGGCACCCAGGCTGCAGACAGACGGCGACAAAACGGACCCCCAAATTTTAGCAAAATGCCCACCTCCGACAGCATGTATGTGCAAAGAAAACCCCTAAAACACAAGGCAGATCAGTGCATCTTGTTCCATTCAGTACTGGACTGTGCCGCTTGGTGGAAATGTGGCTTTAGTGTCTCTTCTCATTCAGCCTTTTCTTTTCTTGATCCTGTGCCAGCCCCTTGGCAGTTCGCCTCACAGTTGCCATGGTAATGATATAGTTTCTCATCTATGCAATGTGATGTCTTATTATATTTCATCCGGGCGTGTGTCGCTATTTGATTTCACACGCCATTTGGTGAGATTCTGTCGCCTGTTGTTGGGAGCTCAAAGTGGGAGTCTGAGAGGCTAACAGTGGGCGCACTAACAGTAGAGTGTAAAAAGGGTGTAAAAAGGCCAGCTTGGTCTTGGAGAAGGCTGAGACCAACACAGATATTTGCATGTTACTGCCATATTAACTGAATAAGTAAATGATCCACCTCCCAAACTGCACTTCTCTGTCACGCTCTCTCTCTCTCTCACTCTCTCTCTTTCACTCCCTCTTGCTCTCTCTTTCTCTCACTCTCTCTCGCTTTCACTCTCTCTCTCTCTCTCTCTCTCTGTTCTAAACCTAAGCCTGGCACACCCGGGGTGGGGGGTTTGCAGCTGCTACACAGCAGGAGGCACTGTGTGTATGGGCGTGTGTATGTGTGTGTGGGGGTGTGTGTGCGTGTGTGTGTGTGTGTGCTTTCAAGCCTCTCACTTATATAGCATTGTTTTTGCTTCATCTATCTCTATCTGTCTTGAGATAGTTTGGGAGATGTGTGAATTGATGATGACTGCTGCTGCGTAGTCACCCTCATTTCATTTTCCCCCATAGACGCTTTTGTAGATAAAGCCTGGCGATCAATATCTGTAATGGCCTGTTTGAGAGCACGTCCTTTAGAATTGTCAGTAAATACGCCCTGTATTTTTCTCCTCCAGTGCTTTGAATGCTTGTGGGGAAAAAAAAGGGTAGAAAGGAGGTTGCAGTCAATACCCAATCAATATCAGCACAGATGCCACTGTCAAACACATCAATAGAGTTTCTTCAACAGTTTTTTTTTTTATTCCCCTTCTGTGTATTAACTTCCTTAAGTCAGCCCACAGGGCTTTAATAAAAGACCCCGCTTGCTTCATCCGGCCTGTCTTTGCAGATGACTTCCACAGGCAACGTTTGACTGTGTAAATGTCGCTATTGAACCAACTGCAGCAGCTCTAATTGCACATTGCGACTTACAGTTGATATGAAATTATACACACCCATGTTCATACGCCAGGTTTTTAAATAAGAACAAGATAAATTATTTCAAAACTTTTGAAACCATTAATGATCTATTTCATGTTAAACGTAATTGAAAAAAAAATCCTATTAATTGATTGCAACATTCCCACTTATAAAATGGTGCGCACACTTGTGCAACCACGTTATTTATTTTTACTTCCACCGTTTTTTTTTTAATTGAGTTGTCATCTCATCTTCCAAACCGCTTATCCTATACAGGGTCGCGGGGAGTTGCTGGAGCCTATCCCAGCCGTCAATGGGCGAAGGCAGACTACACCCCGAACTGGTCGCCAGCCAGTCTTAATTGAGTTGTACAAATTATTTTCAGAGTTAGGCAATAGTGAGCTACTTTTGGGATAAACTTAAATTGTAAAATGAATTTCTACACAACATAATTTTTACTTTTAACTTGAGTATTTTTGTAAAGAAGAAACACAATGATTACTCCATTACATTAGGCTACATTCTGCCCGTGACTTGTATTTTTGTCTACAGGGAATCTATTACTGCCTGCATGATCCATTTTGGTTCTTTACAAAGACTTGTGTCACATGACTCTGTTTTGCCAATCCATCGTAATCCAATCGTGACGTTTGACTCCATATGACTAATCAAACAGAGTCAGGCTGTCACAAGACTGCACAGTCTCTGCGCGGCCCCACAACATTTTCAAAGTAACTTATTTCCATAAAATATGGCACTAGATTGGGTACAGCATGTATTCATGAACAGTGGATTCCCTGTGCATTGTTCAAGATTAGGAACTGTGTGTTGAATAATGCTGAACGCTAGAAGCAGTGCTTCATACGGCCATACTTGTTCGATATTGAATCTAACCCTTCAGTTCATGGCTATAGGTTTATTTAATCAATCTCTTACCATGGAATCTATTTTAATGCATTGCTTCAGTTAAAAATATGTTAGCTCTGTCCTTATAATTTCAGAGCAGAGTCTGATGGTTGGATGAATTTGGTGTGGAAGAACATGAGAATCCTGACCTCACCCCCACCAAAACCTTTGGGGTGAACTAGAACAGCGATTGGGAACCCTAAGCTCATATCCAAAATCAGTGTCCTTTTACCTTATAAGTCTTGTTCTGGATGAATGGACAAAAAAAATCCCACAGGAGAAAAGTCTTTTGTGAAGAGTAGAATAGCTTCAAAGAAGGCGAACCACTGCATTTCTGTGACATGATTGGTCCTGATAATTATGTCCAACCCAACCTTATCTGGGTTTCATCTTTTGCATTAAGGTAATAAAACGTTGTAACAACATCTAGATTGTGTCACTAACCCTCTGTACACCAGTAGTTTAGAAAGTATTTTACCTTTTCAACTCAGTACAACAGCATATGGTTGATTTTCCAACTTCTCCTCCCACCAAACTGTGCCGAAATTACACCTTTGAAGTTGTCTTGTGTGCACGTTTAATAATGCTTTCAGAAACCGTCTTTTGGCTCAGTGAGCATTGAAGCATCTGACATGGTGTGTGACACGGTAACACATGTAAATTCTGTCAAACACTATCTGTTTAGCTCTGACCCATACTGTGAAATGTAGTGCTAGGTTGTTTGTGCAAATGGTGGCAGGGGACGCTTATTTTTAACGCATCCCCTCTATGAGAACATGTTTTGGGTGGCAGCTGTTGTCTTTCCTCTTCCGTTAAGCGCCATGCCAGGAGTGTCTTTGTCACTACATTGTGTGGGTATTATTGTGGCTTCTAAAATTTCTGTACACAGTTCCTTGTATGTGTCATATGGAGTTGCACACATCCGAATTACATCTATTCTGAATTTAAATGAGCATGTTGTTTTGCATGAAGAATTATGAATTTGACAGAGAACAAGTTGCATTATAAAATCTTGATGCTTTGATAAGCTTTATGTTGCTTTAACATTTTTTTACATATTGAAAAATAACAGCACATTACTGTATTTCCAAGAGAGATGGCATTCATGAAATTCAAAACTAAAAGGAATAGGATCGAACAGTTTCATATCATTTTGATCCAGGCAGAATGAGAACTGTTCACACTGATCAACGTAAAACAGGAAGGGTCCACTTGTTTGGTCAGCTCTACTTTTTGGTTAGGTGAAGCAGATGTAGGTCATGGAGATTTGAGGGGGTGACACCGCGGCTGGGGAGCCTGTTCTGGACTGTCAAAGCTGCCTTGTATACCATCTGGATGGGCTGATAGTGCCACCAAGCCAGTTATCCTCTTTCTGGAAACCGTGGATCTGCATAGTAAGAACCCTCAAGTGCATCTCCACCTCTGGCACATGGACATTATAGGTGATCATCGCATACCAATCACATTATCGGTTTCACGCCACATATACTGTATGGTGATTGGACACGTCATTAGGTACAATTGCAAGTCAAGCGATGCAATAAAAGAATTTCGAAGATAAGCATTGGCAGTATGGTCGTAGTGGTTAGCATGTATGCCTCTCATGGTTCAAATCTTGGTTGTAGCCTTCCTATGTGGAGTTTGCATGTTCTTCCCTTGCTTGCATGGATTTTCTGCAGGTATTCCGGTGTTCCTGATTCCAGATGTGCCGTTAGGGCAATGTCAGTCCGGTTATTTTGTGTTGCCTGTCTGCAGATTCGTCACAAGCTACATCAAAATTGTTCAACTGCATACCTGTTCAATTCGTCACGTGAAACAAAACGTCTCGTTTACAACACCCGACTGGCTGCAAGAAATTGTAAACATAGTAAGAAATACAAATATGATGGTAGAGAGCTGTATTTGAACAAAAAGCAGCAGCACCTTCGGAACGCTCTACCAACCATGCCATGAGTTGGCACACTTTCACCGACGCAGAATTTGTACTAAAGTCTACACCCATGTCAACAAGCTTCTGGGAAGCAACTTGACATGGTCGCGATCTTGTTGTATTCACCTTAATTCAAGTTCATACCTGACACTCCCACGGACTCATATGCGCTGAAATCAATGATGACAAGTACAGGTATGCATAGATGTAAAAAGGAGTGATGTGAAAAAGAGACAATAACGTGTTTGAAGCAAAATTGTAATCGGCTCCATGCTGAATAAGACTGAGAAAGAAGATACGCATGCTGTTTGTCTGTCTGATCTTATTGTTCTCCTTCTTCCATTATCCAAACCCCTTATCCTCACCAGGGTCGCGGGCGTGCTGGATCCAAGGGCAACATTCATATTTTTATTAACCATTTTGCAAAGATTGGAACTGTCAGTGTAAATGTCTCGTTTGAGGGCGATTTTGACCCAAGTGTCCAAGTTAATTGTCAATAAGCAAAAATAAATGGTTTTCCACTCTCAAACTGCAAGTAATTTGTGAATATTACAAAACCCAATAAATTAAAAAAAGAGCGACATAGGTGCCTATGAGATGTAATGCTGTGAAAGGTAGAGCTGGTATCTGAAAACGGTGCCCCGGCGGTGGGGATGGTGAAAATTGTGATGCATGTCAACTGGCATCTGGGAAGCAACTTAACATGGTTCATAAGTTGCTGATGTTGCCCAAGTTGACCAGTCCACTTGTGCTGTTCCCGTGTGATTATGAATGAGTTGAAAACAATGCGAACAGATGGACAAACTGCGGAGCTTCCTTTTCAGACTTATTGAGTATGGAGCCGATTACAGTTTTGCTTCAAACACGTTAATGCTTCTTTTTCACATCACTTCTTTTTACATCTATGCATACCTGATTGATTTCAGTGCATATGAGTCAGTGGGCGTGTAATGTATGAACTTGAATTAAACAACACCATCGTGACAATGTCAATTTGCTTCACAGAAGCGAGTTGACATGACATGGACGTATACATTGAGTGCCACCAATTCTCACATGCTCCTCCATTTTCACATCTTCTCTCTGCTCCTGAATAGGAGCCTATCAGGTCATGCCAAACACAATGACAGCCAATCAGTGTCCATTTCAGGGGGTGACATTGACCATTGTTTTTTAAACCCCCAACAACTCAAGCACAAGCCCCATGCACCAAAATTGATTTCTTCATCAAACAGAAATAGTAAAGTTAGAGATTAAAACTTAGATTAATGCGATTAAAAAAATAACACTTTAACTCTGACTGTAATTAATTGATCGCAATTAATGCATTAATTTGACAGCCCTAGTAAACTTCCTAGTGGCCCTTCAGCTTGTCGCTATTTTATTTTATTTTTCCTTCATTGGGACATTTTGCATGAGGAGCATCCTGACTAACAAGTATCCTTTCTTTTTGTGGCAGATCTCTGAAGAAAAAAGCCGCTAAGTCACACAATCAGTGAATTGTTATCACCTGTTGTGTGCTTTTGTGCGCGGTACAATGTCACACTTGGTGCACATAAATTACAACCGACAGCTATAATCAACTAATAAAAATATACTTACAAGATGAATCAACTCCTTTTTCTGGTCCTCGCAGTCTCCGTTGCAGGACAGATTGAAAAGCTCACAGGTGCCAACAGACGTTCAGCTTGTCTTTCATTTGCTGAATAGAAGCTGGACTCCAATTGACTTTGGCTTCACAGCTGTGATGCGATTTTGTCGCATTGGTTCGATTTTGCTCAACTTGAGCGAAAAGGGGGCGAGCCAGATATGTGTGTGATTGCCCGTTGGCTCAAAGGCAGCGTGTCCAACACAAATCCAGCACATAGTCGCCCTATTCCAATCAATCAATCAATCAATCACATTTTATTTATATAGCACTTTTCATACATAAAAATGCAACTCAAAGTGCTTTAAAACATTCAAAGCAAAACATAGAATTATCTTCAATCAAAAGAAAAGATAAATTATTTAAAAGTTGTTGAAAGCCAAACTAAAAAGGTGTGTCTTGAGCTTCCTCTTAAAAATATCAACAGTCTCTGCAGACCTGACATCCTCTGGCAGGCTATTCCAAAGGTGAGGACCAAAATGGCTGAATGCAGCCTCGCCATGCATTTTGGTCCTCACCCTTGGAATAAATAAAAGGCCGGCGCCAGAGGACCTCAGGATCCGCGAGGGCTGGTATGATAAAAGCAAATCAGATAAATAAGATGGCCCAAGACCATTAACACATTTATAAACTAATAAAAGTACTTTAAAATCGATCCTGAAACACACAGGGAGCCAATGCAGCAATTTCAAAACTGGCGTAATGTGCTCCCGCCCTCTGGTTCTCGTCAGCACCCGAGCGGCTGAATTCTGCAGTAGTTGCAGTGGTGAAATGCTCTTTTTCGGGAGGCCAGAGAGCAGGGCATTACAGTAATCTAAACGACAGGAAATAAAGGCATGCATCAGCACTTCCGTGTTAGCCTGAGAGAGAAACGGGCGGACTCTGGCGATATTCTTAAGGTGATAAAAACCAATCTTGGTTACATTTTTAATATGAGGAATAAAACTGAGCTCAGAGTCAAAAATGACGCCAAGGTTCTTCACACAGTGTGAGGGATTAAAAATGTGTAGTTTTGGTAAAAGCTTCTCTCTCTGACCTTCGGGACCGATAACTAAGACCTCAGTCTTGTCCTCATTGAGCTGTAGGAAATTATCTGCCATCCATGACTTGATATCTAAAATGCAATTTAAAAGGGTATCAATGGGTCCTGTGTCATCAGGAGACACGGCAATATACAGCTGCGTGTCATCAGCATAGCTGTGAAAGCTGATGCCGTGTCCCCTGATGACATCCCCGAGGGGAAGCATATAAAGATTAAAAAGTAAGGGGCCTAAAATCGAACCTTGAGGAACCCCACATTTAATTTCATGAGTTTTAGAGGAACAAGTATCCATACTTACAAAGAAATATCGGTCTGTGAGATAGGAATAAAACCAGTCAAAAACAGTACCAGAGATGCCCACTAGATTTTTAAGTCTATTTAATAAAATTTGGTGATCTACTGTATCAAAAGCAGCGCTTAGATCCAGTAGCACCAAGACTGTGAGTTTTCTCACGTCTGCAGTGCACCTAATATCATTTAAGATCCTTAAAAGAGCAGTCTCCGTACTGTGGTTCATCCTAAAACCAGATTGATATTTCTCCAAAATATTATTTGTATTTAAAAAATGATTCAACTGGATGAAAACCAGTTTTTCTAAAATCTTACTTAAAAACGGTAAGTTGGATACGGGTCTGTAGTTATTAAAAACGCTCGGGTCAGAACCGCTCTTCTTCAGAAGGGGCAATGTTTGCGTGATTTTCCAATCACACTCATTTTTCTTTGCAGTATATTTATATTTTCAATTTTAGATGGATGAATGAATAAATAAATCAACTTTATTTTATTATATTATCATATGTTTCAACAAAATTTACACCATGCATTGTTTTCACACTGGCGTATTATATTTTGCAGTATGACTTTATACGTAATCATGTCATGCAAATAGTACAATGTCAGGTGTTTTGCCCATTCTTCTGGTTCATGTTGCGCCACACCCACCTTCCCCTCGCTCGCCGCCTTTTCGCGCCACAGCTTGCCATCTGCATTGACTCTGTGTGGGATCACTTAGCGCTTGTGGTTAAAATAGTGTGTGAACGTAGCATTAAGTTCATTGACTCTAAATGGTCCATAGGTGTGAATGTGAATGTGATTGGTTGTTTGTGTCAGTCCATGGTGTACGCCACCTCTTGCCCAAAATCACCTGGGAAAGGCTCCAGCTCACCCACAGCATAATACTTTTACAGCTACGCAGTCATATGGTATACCCAATGCTTACAGTTTCACATTAATGCAAACTATATCAGCAATTTGTTAAACCTCCCTTTGGCCATTGGATCATGAAATAGTACTAGAACCCATAACATTTTAAAATGAGTTCTCACATGATTTTCCCCAAATGTCATGACCAGATGTAGTGCTTTATGCTTCAGTGCCAGTTGATGGGTACAGACCATGAAGACGCAACACTTACAGTTACTCTCACAGCAGTTTTGTATCTTCACTTTGCCTTTATGCTTGGCTCGGACAAACTGGCTTTCTCTTTCTCTTTCTCTAGCTCCAGGCAAGTCACGTTTATGTCTTACTGCTTAAGCCACTGAGCAGAAATACCTGAATACAGCTGATGAGAAAATACCCTTTTTCATCCTTATATCGACTTGTTGAGATGCCGTTTTACTGTAGCGGTTTTGCCTCAAGCACCGTGGTTGTGAAGCACTCTTGCTAAGTGGAGGGTGTAAATGTGAATGTCACACCTTTCAATTCAAGCTGTGGCAGCAGTTATCTTACCATTCGATTTTCTTCCAAAGTGTTATTAAATTAATTTGGGATGCTAATGAGTGCATAATCCTCTATTAATGCAGCCTACTTATGTGTGCGCCACCGTGGCATTGAAACCAGACACCTATTTCACACAATCATTTTTTTTCCTTTTAGGTACTATGCTCAGTAATGACTCACTGGCCGCATTAGATAGACCCGCACTGATCCAATACAGTATTTTGTTCGGATTGACACTGTCTGAGCGATATCAATGTAGCAATTAGTTGATCACTTATTTTGCAGTATTGCACTGTGTCATGATGTGAGGTGTTTCAAGCTAAATAAAAGGGTCACTCACGTTAAATACATCATTGCAAACAATAGCCACAGTAATAAAGGTATTGTTAAATGAATACAGACAGATTCAGGAGCAGTATTTCTGATACAGTTCTTGTATCGGATCTCATTATAAACTAGACATGCATCTAATGTGATGGATGATCAGTGTATCACTTACAAAGTATAACATCCTCATCTTTCTTATCGCCAGACAGACCACACACACACAGAGCATAGAGCGTGGTGAAAGACAATAGATGATTGATTCCCACATAGCATATTCACATCTGTTGCACTCCTTTGGGATAATTCTAACGGATGCCCAGCTCCTCCAAGAGGATTTGGGGTGTGGGGCATCGCAGTTAGGACACTGTGTGAGATCACAGCATCTCCCACGGTCACCTTCCACCAATATTACGTCATCATTTTGCCTTTTTATTCTAGGCATGTTGACATGAAAGGAATGAATGAAGAGGCGCTTCTTCACATTGACGGAAAACACTTTTCCTACCAACATTGTTTCCTGTAACCTTTAAACTCCTTATTTCGCTATAAACAGATGAGGTAATTATAGTTTAAAAAACATTCAACTGTAACGCAGATGTTGACAGTTTTCAAGATGTTTTCATAGTGGCAACTTCACATGAAATGTTGCATAAGAAACCTTCAAGCAACAGAACACAGCTGGTCCTTGTGCTTTGGTGCAATGTTGCATTAATCCACATCCAAAGGTACAGGGTGACTCAAAATGATTGCAACACACAAGTGTCTGCCATTTGTACAATGGAACTGCTTCATTTGTTACACGGTTTAATTTGATTTAATGACAATTCAGTCGTGAAAATTTGAGTTCTCAGTCTACGCTGTCTAGATTTTCTCGCTTTCATTTGTTACACAATTTAATTTGATTTAATGACAATTCAGTCGTGAAAATTTGAGTTCTCAGTCTACACTGTCTAGATTTTCTCGCCTTTGTAAAATGTGTTCCAAATATCCACCTTGGTACCTGAAACACTCCTGGATGCAGCGTGTGAAATTGTCAATAACACGGGAACACTCCTCGCTTGGAATAGCCCCCTATAAGTGAGACTTGTCTTAGAACCACACCTCATCGAGAAAGTCTGAGTTGACATCCTTTTTTTCACAAAGCCAGCGACACGATTTTTGTCCCTATCCCCCTGGGTGAGCTTCTGTTTAATCTGAATTTTGTGAGGGTACAACTTTGGGTCCACGATCAAAATCTGCCTCAGTGATTCCTGGGGAATACCTATCTCCTGGCTGTGCCTCCAAATCGAATTCTTAGGGCTGCGACAGCATCAACCTTCCCAGCCACCCTAATGTTTAAACGTCACCCAGTTGGGACCAATTTAGCTTTAAAGCTCAGTTTCTGAACAGTCCAGGACCTGAATTTATTGACCCGTCTGTAAATCGCAGTTTTGCCCTGGTAACAACTGAAATTGAACGTTGAAATGTTGCCTTAAATGACCTTGTTTGAAAATAGGTCTCCAAATGAAAGCTTCTCTGCTCAGTTGTCCAAGGCATTTTCCGAAAAAACCTATTGAAGGTTCCTTTTGTTATCTCTTGAATGAGATATTTTTTTATCTGCTGTAGTATGCATCTAGTAAATAGTAAAATATACAGTAAATTATATTAATTATAGTAAAGTAAAAGTCACTGATGGTGTAGTGGTACACACACCTGAGTTGTGTGCGGGCAGCGTGGGATCGGTTCACGCTCAGTGACGCTCAGTCTGTGTGTCCCCTGCGACTGGCTGGCGACCAGTTCAGGGTGTAGTCTGCCTTTCGCCCATTGTCAGCTGGGATAGGCTCCAGCACCTCCCCGCGACCCTGTACAGGATAAGCGGTTTGGAAGATGACACACGACGCATACTAAAGTAAAAGTACAGTAAGTAAAGGATATAGTAAAAGGGAAATGCAGCACATGGTCTTTTAAAAATACAATTATGCAACAGAGGTTGCAGGTGGATGAGAGAATATACATACCATATACTGTAGTTTGGCAAGCATACATAAAGACCAAAAATGCACCATACTCTTTTGCAAAGAGACACACAATAAATGGATGCCTACACTACGAGAGCGACAGTAACTTTAAATATATTTCCACTTATATTTTGGTTACCTCCTTCATCCCCATGGAAACACCAAACTACAGTGTAACCTTGTTTTTTTTTAATTAATCCGTTCAAAAAAGTGTGATTGAAACCAACCTGTTCTAATAGACAGAATCCCAAACGGAAAAGCGTTTAAAATGATAGATGGACTGACCAATAGGCAATCACTATTTGATCCGGCTTGACGAAAAGGCGGATAGACGGACGGTGGATGGGTACCCAGGCTGCAGACGGATGGCGATAAACGGACCTGCAAATTTTGTAATATGCCCACCTCTGAAAACCAACATGATTGATTGGGGGATATGTCCCATCATAACTGCAAAGTGCGAATTGGGCTTCTTCTTCTTCTCCTCTTCTTTCTATTATTCTTGTTGTTGTTGTTGTTGTTCTTCCTCCAGTATGTCTCTCACAAGTGTTTTCCTACTGTTACTTAAATCAATGATAATCTAATCTGATCTAAACTAAATTGAGGCAAAAGTTCAAATATGTGCAGCTTGTTTTGCTTTCGAGTGTGAACAGTCATTGATGCCTTACTTAAGTCAGTAAGAGTGGTTCCCAGAGTCGCTCTCTGGGAACCGCAGCAGCTTCCAGTTTTCTAACAGCTGTCCGACTTTTGCAACAGCAATATTTAGACTATAAATAAATGCAAATGCTTCAAAGTCACAGAAGAATGTAGAACGTCTCATACAGACCTTTGATCCTTAGGTAGGTAATCCGATTGTAATATAACCTTAATGTATCTTTGTATGTGGATGACATGTACATAATGTAAGCATTCTGAACCTTTAGTTGAACCCATGTTAGCACAGTGCTGTTTTCATTCAGAACAACTTTGAACATTTTCATGGTCACCATTAATTTTTGCAGCACTTGATCATGTTTTAGTCTTGTCAGATGAGGTGATTAAATCCATCTAACGCCAAAGCAGTTGTCATTTTGAGTAGTGCTGCATACATCATAATATTGCATGGTGTTTGGTTAAGAGTTGGCACTATTTCTTATTAAGTGAAGTAACAGGGGGCATGACACAGTTGGGGGTGCGGGGGGGTTATGTTGATTGAAGTCACTGTTCCTTTGATATTCCTTGGTTGCATACTGATGGTAACTCTCAGATGTGAATGCCAAACAGAGTCCGCTGAAGTGATGAGTCACAGAGGAGTGTGTGTCAGCAGCCTCAATGAAGGCTATATTTGTATCTGACCAGGATGGATAGTGGAGGAGGGATGCTCCGTACAGGGTGCGGGTGGTGATGGATGAGGAACGAGCGAGGGAAGGACGAGGCATGAAATAGAATGAGAATAAAGGACAGTCGTGGCAGTGTGGGGAAGACGAAGGTGACTGGGAGACAGAGATGGAGAGACTGATAGTCTGGAAAGAATGAGGGTCACAAAGAGACTAACCTACTCTCAAAATTGCTGATGTTTGCTGCTCTCAGCTGCCCTCTGGCTTCAGACTTACATTTGCATTTAGTCAGACGATTTGAGAGAAGTTTATCAGATACTTAGCTTCTCCAGCTGACATGTGAAGGTCTTTTATTTTGGCGGATATACAGTATATTCTGACTGTGGTGACTGTTAAAAAGCATGAATGATAAAATAAAAGTGTCTATCATTCCTTGATAATTTTAGTTGATTTTTTTCATTTTTTAACTTGTCCAGTAATTAATATTGAAATAAATGGCTCATGGTTACTGTGCAATTAAAAAAAAATCAGCAACAATCAGGATGTAATTTTGTAATGTTGTTTGTAGTTGCCTACCTCCCCAAAAAATGAAAAACCTTTTGGAGGTTCTAAACTGTTTTTCCATTCCACATAATACATATCCAACATCAAAACTTTAGACATACAAGTCACTCCAAATATGTGTTCTCTCGAGTGTGGAGGCGGGTGACGATGGACTGGGGTAGCCCACGCACTATTGGAGTTATTTAGAGGGATCATATTTGAATTTCATTTAATTCCACTTGAATCATAAAACAAAGCAGATTTGTTGTGAGTTTTTGGAATGTGGGAGGAAACCGGAGTACCCGGAGGAGACCCACGCAGGCACGGGGAGAACCCATGAAATTAAATGTGGGGTTCCCCAAGGTTCAATTTTAGGCCCAATACTTTTTAATCTTCTCTGCTTTCCCTTGGGGATGTCATCAGGAGACAGCTATGCTGATGACACACAGCTGTATATTGCCGTGTCTCCTGATGACACAGGACCCATTGATACCCTTTTAAATTGCATTTTAGATATTATTATGTGCTAACCAGTCGACCGCCCCATTTGTAAACAGTTTTAGCTAATTACGTTCTTTATCGTGAGTGTTAGTTTTCATTCTGCCCACAACCTTCTCCTGAATAAAATCAGTCTCCTTGCTCTACATGTTTTGTCCAATGGACGCCTTGAATGCGGTGTGCTTTTCTGTTTTCCGTGGCCGCGGTTTTAAAATGGAATGTCAACTGCTGCAAACTGAGCTCGGTAGAGCCCACCCAGTATTGGTACAAAGGAGGCATTGAGCTTTTGAGCTTCCGATCAGATTGCTGAGCTCTCTTCTACATATTGGTCAAAAGCCCCACAATGTCATAGCTGCATGGTATCTGGGGACTTTTATAATATGCTGTTGTCTGTTATGTTTTCACAACCTTATTAGTCTTTAGTTTGTTTCTTTTGTACAGGTTTCTCATCATTCACACACAATTTCTCTTCACATTACAATTTCTGCTTAATGTCACCTTATACCACAGTCGACGGCCTTGGTATAAAGGCAGCCTCACTCTAAATTGTCACAGTATTGAAAATGCTTCCACAGCAGACATAGCTAGCCTGATATTGACCTTCGAAATGGTCATCTAGACTGGAAGCCCTGCTGTGGGTCTGCAAATTACTGTTGACTTGTGGGTAAATGAAGCTTTCATTCAGGCTGTGAGCTGTCATGATCGCTTTGAGAGAAGATTGTAGTCATGCGTGCACACATGCTCGTTTACAGTACCCCTTTTTATGAGCGTGCACACACGCACGCACGCACACACACACACACACACACGTTGGAGGCAGTGGCAGAAGAATCCATCAGTCATTGAGTCATGCTGGTTGTAACAGCTGAAAGGAAGAGGTGTCCTCTCCGTCTCACATGGCCTTTCTGCATCAGTCATTAGTCTGTCTGTCACTCCTCATCTCTCCTCGCTTGACTATCCACTCATATTTCTTCCTGTCCGTCCTGGTGGTGCCCGAACTTCCTCGGGTTGTCTTCCTGTCTTCAGGAGTCCAGCAGCGAGATGGGCTGTTCCTGGGCCAGCCAGATGGCAAGGGATAACCTGGGACTGGAGACTTGAACCAGGGGAAGTCCACTGGCCAAACTGGTGATTGTGGTGGCAGACAGCAGCTCTGTTGGAAGTCTCCTAGTAGCCACTGTTGGATAAAAAACCCACCCAAAAAAAGGACAACAACACTTGTTCAACCATGCTAACTACCCTGCTGTCTTCAGAAATGAATCTGTTGCTCTCTAATATGAAGTCATGCACCCAGTGGTAGAATTTCTGTCCCAGTTCTCATGAAAAGTTTTGCGGTGGACTCTGACAGGAGGCTGAGCCGAAGCGGGATGAAGATGATGCAAGTGGAAAAGTCAAACCACCAAAGACAGTGAGTCTTGACAGCAAGGGAGCAAGCCGGCGGGGGCGGAGAGGCTGCACGAGTGTGATGAGAAGCAACCGGAGTGTCCCTGTCCTTGGGAGTGGAGTCAAGCCCCCTACCACTTCCTTTTTCCGCCACATCAGTTACACGATGTGTATCAGTAGCCTGAGGATATCCTGTAAGTCACCTCTTAATGAAGGAGAGCCAATCATAAAGTGAGCTTTACATAACCCTTGTTTCAAAGGAGGCAGGGAGCACAGATGTTTGACTCAGCCCTCTCCAAACACTCGCTGCATCTAAATGAAGTCGTCCTGCTGATACATGAGAGCAAGGCCCCCTATCCGAGCTTTGAGTGTGAGGCAGGACAACTAATTGTGGTGGGTGCTGCTTTCTTCTAACGGCGCCGTGCTTTTTCCACTCCGTAAGTCAGATGTGGAGTTGAAAGAGAGGCCTTCTGCATTATAGGGCTAATTTAGGTGATTAACACCTGTTTTACCAAGGTAGATTAATCCAAATCCCACTTTAACCCCTTTGATCTAAAGTCTGAGTGATTTAGAGTGGACTGGCCTAATCCCTTCACCACAGTGACTAGAAACTACTGTAACCTGATGGAGCAATGGGTGCCACGGTGCAACTTTCTACTTTTGCTTTCTTATAGCGAGAAAGGATGGAGTCATTACAGAGTCTTTTTGTGCATGACTTGTCTTCCTTCACATCAAAAGGGTTAATTTACATTTGATACGCTGGCACAGAGTTGGATCAGTATGAGCACTGAGAGCTGTCACTGGCATAATAAGCCTGAAGCATTAACGTATTATAGGCTGATCTCCACGTAGGAATGTTCTGTCGAAGCAAAATCTAAACCACTAGGTCTGGCTCTATCTTACATTTGTAGTTTAACAATTATCCTAACAAAAGGATAAGCCACAGAAGGTTTACTGTAGTTAAATATTTGTGCAGTAATTATCTTCCCGAGACATCATCAGTCATACATTTCGGCCTTTAATGTGCTTATTATGATTACCAGGCTGTGGCGTGTGTGACTTGAATGAGAATATGGAAGCGTGTGTGGGTGTATAATGCTAACACATGACTTGAGAGAGAGAAAAAAAATGGAGAGACAAGGAAAACACAAGGACAACTTTGACTGGACAAATTTAGTGAAGATGGTGGAAAGAAAGGTCATTCAAAAAAAAAACCAAAAAACCATCATGAGTTTTGGTTTTGGGGTTTTCTAAATGAATGATTGCAAATGGGTGGATGTGACCACAGCATGTTTTTGTGTGTTTTTAAGTGTGAGTGTGTGTTTATATTTGTCTCCGTTGAAGTGAATTAACACAAACATATTTGACTACAATGTCCTGTTGCATCTCCATATTTAGTGTGCCGACTGGGCCACACAGAAAGTGAAGATCATGTATTCTAGTTTGTGGCAGCTCGTTACCGCCGCAGACGTCAAACCTCAGTGCCTATTTAACTGCTGGCCTGATTCAAACAATATGCTGCAACTTTTTCATCCATGTCTAAGACCACTGAATTATTAAACACATGATGAAGGCAACTATTCTATTTCTTTGCACAACATCTCACAAAGCTACTATTGAGTAACTTGAGGGGATAAGCGAGCCCTTTTTCAAATTGAATAATTAAGGGATGGGACTAAGAGAATAAAGAGAAACTAATCATGTCTTGATCACTCCTTGTGAGGAGTCGTTTGATTAAGCATAGCTTGAAACTTAGCCTGAAAGTTACTAAACAGGCACTTTTACCCAATTTAAGACAAACCAAGACTCTCAGTCAAGTCTTTCAAAGGTAGAATATGAGTGGACACAGCTTCAAAGAGGTGTTTTATTCATCTCACGCATAAAAAAATAGTCAATTTTTTATCACTGATTGTTCACACAATTAACTAAAAAAAAGGTTAATTCTTCAGCACTCATTTATATGACAGCGGTGTTTTGGAGGTGACAAACGCAAATGGGCCTTAAAGAGAAGTCAACCAAAACATATATTTTTCAAAAATATGTTCTATGCAAGCCCACTAATTGAAACAAGGCATTCTGGTTAATTTTGTTTTTGGAATAAGAGTTAATCCACCCATTTTTAGCCATCTCTGGGGGTGGCCATTTTGTCACTTCTGTCGGCTGAAAATGACGTCACAACTGCTCAGGGCTCGGCTAACGACCAATCGCGGCTGACCTGTTTTCTGAAGCTGAGCCGCGGATAGACACACCAGTCCATCACATAGGCGGAATGCCCAGCTGTGGTAACTGTGTTGCTCTTACCCCAAATGTAGGCTGAGTACAGTATAAAAAGACCTCGAGGACAAGTAGTTGGTGCACACATGAGTGGTACTGGTATAGTATGCAAATATTGTTCTCAGTTGGTTTTGCAATGTCGTTGCCTCTATGTCGAGCATTACACTCTCGCAAAGGAAAACTGAACCATTATTGTAAAAACGGACCCGAAGTTACTAAATACAGTACGTCTCTGTGCCTGACACATAGACACATGTCAGGGAATTTCAGCTCGGAAGACCGAGACAAGCCTTGTTAGAGGACTGTAAAAGCAACTCAGACCAGCCAAGATTGGCTTTTTCGCTCGCGAGGGGCGGTAGAGGCAACAAAGTGGTTGATCCAGACCGTCGCCTCTGTGCCCTTTCGTTCGCCTTTTATTCAGTACAGGCAACATACATTTTTAAATACAGACATGCAAAACCAGTGATACTTCTTTTCTGCACATCGCACCTGTTTGTGGACTAACAGTCTGCTATTTCAGACATCCTGTTTCACACTTTACACAGCACATTCTACTCAGATGGAAACTAAGTGGGTGAGTTCAACTAAATGTCACAAGAGGAGTATCGAAGAAATAAATTTAAACATGATATCATTGTAACTGTCGATTTCTCCCACAACACATTTTGGGATTTCTGCATTCTCAAACAAATTAATTGATCTACTTGTATCCTGGTGACATGACACAATGTTACTATAAACAGCTATGAAAATACATGTGTTAATGCCTTAGGCTGGGTACACACAAAAAGACAATGGGGCCGGCTTTGTCTTGATTTTGCCCTTTCCCAACCAAGGACGTCAAACACCCGACAATCTTATGTCTTTGAAGATTGTCCTTATGTGTGAGCTTGGATTTGTCCCAATATTCGCGCCCAAATCCAGTCGGGGCCGAAAATCTTAAATAATGAACGTGTTCAGTATTTACGAGCAAAAATCTTCATGCGTGCGGAGGAAGCTGAATTTTCCTGAGCTAGTTGGCTTCGCAAACTGTGATGTGACAGAATGTAGCCAATCAAAAAAGCTCTCTGACTGACAAATGAGGAAGTGCCGGTAAATTAAAAAGAGTAATATCCTACCCAATGTTCATCCATCACTTTTCTGAAGCGCTAATCCTCCTTCACTTGGGGCACTCTAGTGCTGGAAGCTATCCAGGCTGTCTTCTGGTGGTAGGTACGGAGCCCCCAAGGTGACATATAAGGAAAAACAAAACAAATAAACTTTGTGTTCCCTTGCAATGATTGTGATATAATGCACATTTTTTGCAATGGGATGCATTTTTTTTCAAATGTGCATTTATGTACAGTACTTCCGGGTCATCTTCTGGGTAAACAGAAGCAACAACGATGTAGCGTTTGCTTTTCATCCAGGTAATGTCCATGTGAGGGACAGTTCTTGACCTCAATAACCATTCAAAGATCCTCCTCCATGACAAACTGCCGTTTCTAAAAAAAAAACACACATTGGAGGATACAGTAGCCAAATTGATCCGAAAGTACATATATGTTCACTTCAAATGTTCCAAAAAAAACATTCCCTTGCGAAAAAACAACTTTGCATTATTTCGCAATGATTGTTGGAGAACACAAATATTTGCGAAGGAATGCAAAGATCGTGAGGGAAGCTTTTTTTTTTTCTTCCAAGTCACCTTAGATGCTCTGTAGTGACCAGACCGACCTGTTTTTTTTTTTTTTTTTTGTATAAACATGGGTTCCCCAGATGAAAGGAACTATTTTCCAAATCAAGAATTTCCGTGCCGACATTGTCACCTTACAACGCTCCTGTCTCGGGTCCTCTTCGGAAACACTCGGCAACCATCGGCACATACCCGGAAGAGCCTGGTTGTCTTTGTGGTTATGAAGTGACGTGTGATCACGTGAGTGCTCTCCCTTCAGAAGACTGGATTCTTGACCGTGGTGGAAGAGAATCTTTGTGTGTGGCGAGTTGTGTTGAGATTATCTGAGCAACCCACACACAATATAACCAAAACTCTTATTTTGGCATTTAGCCTGATTTTTTTTTTCTTTATGTGTGAGGTCTGACATATATAAAAAATCTTTTAAGATTTGAAAAATCTTGATGTGTGTACCCGGCTACCCTTTACACCTTTTGCTAAGCCTTGACTCTCTTTGAGCTTTGTATGATAATGTCATGAAGTGTCGCAAAGCCTCCAGCTAAAACCAGCCAGATTTTTTCCTGTGAGTGATCAATTGTTTTGCCTTCACTGTTGTCCGCCAGAAGTCTGCTTCCCAGATGAAGCCCTGTTTCCCTTGTGGACACGACTCAGCAACAAATAAGATTTCAAATGCTTTTCAGGTCCCCTATCATCAGCCTTTGCTCTGGGCATGTTGGGTGGTCGGTACATGTGACCTTCTCAAAGCAGGGCTCTCTAACATCTCACCCCATCCATCCTTATTAGAGGACATATATCTGAGAGAGCAACCGCAGTGACACAAACCCAGCTGGAAAAAAACACTGTGCTGGGAGATATCCTTACAGTGCACGGAGATGTGTGTTTGTTTGTGTCCGTGATTGTGTATGTATGTATGTACGTGTGTGTGCAGCTCTGCAGATATAGGACCCTGTGACTCGGAGATATGCGCAGGCTCATTAATTAGAGGCTCTCATTATCCCCCTTAGGCTCCAGACACTTAATCAGCACCAGGCTCCAAGACTTACTCACACACTCACACTTACACACACACAGTCCAAATTTTGACACGGCATCACGAAAATTAGAGTGCTGTAAAAGAGGTGAATGGATGCGGATGCAAGTTATTTGTTTCAGTGATGTACAACACAACAGAGACTGTGAGTGTCATTGCTGTTGAACACTTATTATTTTTATGTTGTAAAGCCTTTCCAAACAGATTCATCCATCTGCCATGTTTCACTGCAGAAGCAATCTGTCAAGCACTGTAAATACATTTCCATGTTGGAATTTATAATTCATTAATTTTCAAAGGGCATGTCTTAAGCACTTTAAGGTTTTTGTAGCGTTATCTTCATTTGTGTTCTGTCCACAATTAAAGCGTTAAAGCTAGCTGACAGTAGACAACATGCTATTACAGTGTGTGCGGGGCCGTGTTGATGTGAGACATTTTTGCATTTGGTCACAGCGTCGTGTTTTTGGTGTGGATTGCTTTGCTTTGAAATATTGACTGCTGTAATTGAAAGTCTCTTTATAATAAACAAAACCGGCGAGGGTGGGAAGGCCCAGATAGCACATGGAAACTCTTCAGTGTTGGAACTTAAGAGCAAGAGTCCGTGTGAAAATCAATTAACTTCAATCATGAGAGCTTTTTGGAGTGCTTTTCATCCCATCTCAGAGTTTTGTGTATGCATATTTTTTCTCCCCCTCAGTACCATCTGAATGTTCCATGTTTTACATCTTGTTGGCTATTAGTATGCAAGCAGATGCAGACGCACAACGCATGCTGGCAAATGAGCTGCTGCATAAACAGTTGAGGACCGGTGGATGATTTTGACACCAAAATTGAATAGCAGAGCACTCTGTCTAGTTGTTGACTGTGTATTGATGCCCGTCATTGTGTTTATGGCCAATTAAGACTAATGAGTCCTTGAGGCAAGTTGTCATGGTCTTCCACTTGATCGCAGCGGCAGCAGCAGCAGCGGCAGCCTTCTTTCAATTCGTCATGTTTACATACATGCATTGTCGGCCATGTTAAAGAGCATGACACGCATGTTACACTTAATCAGAATGCTGTGGGGTTAAATACAATTTACACTTTCCATCAATGGACAAAGCAAAGACATTTCCTGAAATTCTTATTTGTCACCTCAATGTATTTGAGCTTTACTTTTGAGGCAAAAAATGAACAAGAAATGTTTTCTCAATGAACTTTTCATCTGGAGACACTACTTATGCAGTACAGAGACCTCACGGGACCTCACATCAGCAAGTACTGTGGTGACTGAGGCAAGGACGAATTCCCTTTTAGCATGAAGAAACCTTGGATAGAGCCGAGGGGACGACTCAATGAGAGGCCATCTGCTTCGACTGCTTGGGTTGAGTGAGGGATGCAAAGGCTAGGGAAGGACAAAATCTAGTGGTATGGAGGCTGCAATGAGAACAAGGCATGATGTGTTAGCTAATTCGGAATTAGAGATCATAATGTAATCATGATATGCCTGCCATGACAATATTGCTGCTCCATTTCCCGAAAATATGTTGCACAGTTGTTCTGCTCTGGAGGCATATGCATATAGAGTACATACAGTAAACAGCACATGAAGAAGGTTGGTGCATCATGAGTCATACTGTATGTGTATATTAATATAGTATAATAGATTACCTTTGTCTCTTATCTCAGTACACTTTAATGTACAGTTTATTTTATCCCCCCCCCAAAAAAAAAAAAAAAAAAATATATATATATATATATATATATATACATAAAATCAAAACTTGTGCATTAGGGTTGTCCATAAATGATAATAATAATAATAGTAATAACAATTTAACACAGGAAAATACCCTTTCTTGTAGGGATGGACTGAGGTAGCAGAAAAGTCAGGTAGCACTTGCCAACTAGTAACTTCATTGTAAGTGGGTGCATAGGACAGCTCATGCTCCACCACGGCTCTTGTGCGATTGTATATGGCAGGAACTAAGATGCGCCCGGGATGGAACATTGTAACGGGGCTCCAGCACGTTTAATAAACATTTGAAGCCCGGCTCCTCGACTACAGCATACGGGCGCAGAGATGTTGCTATGTAGATGCCGATTGCTTCAGTAATTTCTTTGGCTCTGTCTGATTTTACTTCTCCAGACTGCGTAAAAGTAGCGGGGATAAGTCGTTGGTGTTGGGCGGGTTTCTTTTTTCTACCCCCGGTAACTGGCATATCGGGTGATGCCGCCTGACATGTGTTAGCATGTTTGAAGTATTACCTGCAACATACCGCACGGAGGTCAAACAACACCGACACAGAGTTCTTGTTCGGCCCACCACTCTCACTCCATCGGCGTTGTCATCAACTGGGAACCCGAAATGTTCTCACACACCACATGGCTGATTTGTATCGGGCACCTCTGGTTAAATTTACACACACGCTGCAGAAAACATTTTTTTGGACAATGTGCATAGCATTGTTTGGATGACAATGTAATTGTTGAGTGACAGTGATAAGTGAGCATGTGTATGTGAGAGGCGAAAATTGTGCTCAACTCATCACAAAGTCTGAGTGGAGTCAAATGTCAGCAGAAATACAGTTCACAGTATAGACCAGTGTGACTCATCTTAATGTATCCAACCTCAGTCACAGCACATCGTGGAAACATTTTTTTGAGGGTGTGCTTGGCAAGAACAAGAACAGGAAGCACAAACGTTTTTTTCCCAAACAGCTCCAAGCGGTGTAGAGTGAAAGAGGAGGTTTTTGTTTCCCTATGAAGCCTGGAGTCTGATTTCCTGTGCAGCTCTGATTGGAAAAGCAGAGGCATGCAGAGGGAGCCACTTTTGGATGGAGATGCCAGATGACAGGCTCCACTCTGGGTGCACACAGAAGTGGCCTTTGATTGCTCATCAAACATACGCCTTTTATGAAAGCCTCTCATACCTGTTTTACAACATCTCTGTGTGCTTGAAAGAGAACATAAATGTTAACTTCGGGCAGCGGGGGCTGGCTGTGGTGCAGTGCCAGCAGGCACCAGTAGAAAGGTACCGCTTGATTATTTATTGTCCATGTAAAGATGATATTTATAATGGAGTGGAATAAGTTGTAGATGGTCTTACATTAGCCGGTGAACCCTTCCCTGCTCTGCTTGGGTGCCATCTGTAGGAGTATAGTGTCCAACTTTTGTTCGTGTTCAGCCTTGTGGATTACCAAGTGGACACCCTGTGCGCAGCAGGAGTTCACCCATGTGGCCATATGTCAAATCAGCCCCTCCTCTGGCTCGCCTTTTGTTATCCGAGTGACCCCGACGTGCACCCTGTACCCTTGTGACCCGTCATATTGACCACACTCACAGCTCCATAGACTCCATTACCTAAACCAATTTAAATCACAACACTTATTGTTTAAACTCCCCACACTGCCATTCCGTATCGACCACTTCTTTCATTCGCCTTTCTGCTACATTGAGATAACACCTTATGAATGAAACCGTAATCCTGTTACAGTATTAATTCAGTCACGTATGCAGCAATGGCGTTCAGCTGCTGTCGTAAACATGGTTCCACATCAATAATTGCATGGTTATTGCTGTGTTTGGGGACGGTGCCAGTGAATGCATTGAGTTATTTACCTTCTGAGCAAATAATCATTATTTACTTAAACAAATCACTCATTTACAAATTCTTTTAAGTGTGAAATAGTTGCAGATGTTTTGGCATTCTTGAAAAGTCATATCTGAATTCAATTTTCGGCAATAGTATGTGGAGGAAGGCTGCAGGTAAAATATTACATTGTGCTCTACTTATGACAGCTGCTCTAAGCAGGAAAAACAGGGACATAAACGGGGCTGTAGTTGTCTCCAGAATCCAAGGCCTAACCATCCTTCATGAAGACTGCGGTTTTTGTGGCAGCCGTTCAATGTGCTGTTAAAAAAACGATAACAAAAAAAAAAAAAAATTAACAAGGACAACAGCCTCTAAGGACAGAGAAGTAGGCTGCAATTCACAGCAGTTGTTGTGTGTGATGTTATTGTCATCATAATGTTACCACAGTTAAAACTTTGTTACCCTTTCATGTGTCTGTCAGACAGCATTACCTGGTTTTAGGTAATGAGTACAAATTAACCAGTATCAGAATCGTTTTGTCAGAGATGCGTTTATAGCCATTCACCAGGTGTTTTAATAGGCTCACAGACCATGAAGGAGTGTGCTAACAGCTTGTTTTGTCATATCAACTTACTGCCTAATTAACAACCTGATGAATACAAGAACTATCGAAAAATTTGGTTTTTGCACGAATGATACCTGAGTTTGACTGATGAACTGCGTTAATTGGGCAATACCGTATGTTTATAAACTAAGCTGAAAACCTATTTGTGCCTATCCGTGGATTTTTATGCTCTTTCTTTCTCGTTGGCCATTAGCCTGATAGGCGGGCGTTGGAATCCTTGTGGGGTTGATGATGGCGAAAACAGGGTGGTAAACCTCTCAAAATGATGCAGGAGGTCCGGAACGGTTCATTGCTCAATGTAAAGTACAGTAAGCAGGGACAGACTTACCATTGCAAACACAGGGAATTGTGTGTGACCCTGAGATTTCAAGTGGGCCCCAAATATCTCATCAAATTGATTAGTAAAAATATCATTGATTTAAAGCAAATATTATGGTTTTAGTTTTAATTCATATTTTGAAAAACACATGAAAAAATACTAATCAATCACGATTGTTTCAACTGCTCCCCTTTTCCTCACATGCAATGGACAACTTCATCCTTTTGAATGTGCAAACTTGATTCAGGAAGAGGCCAAGCAAAGTTAAAAAAAATGTTGGTACAGGAAAATGAAGCGACATTATCTCAGTGGAGGAGAAGGCAAAACGTTTTTATCCGAAACGTTTTCAACATTTTCACGGTGACACCAAATGTGCTAACTGAATGTACAACTGGACAGGGACCTATTTTCACCGAAGTCGTCTTCCTGCAGCGCTTCATTTGATTGACTTTCACACTATTTCAACTAACATTATATAGCATCATATGTGTTCAATGTTGCCCACTCGGCATCCATTGCAGCCTGATCATCCTGGAAGGGGATTCCCCCATCTGTGGTCCCTTCTCAAGGTTTTTCATTTTTCCCCAGATGTTTTTTTTTGTTTTAGTTTTTCCTTGTCCTCCTGGGGTTAAGATCAGGGGATGTTATTAATAGTTGTCAACTGTGGGCATGTGAAGCCCTTTGAGACTTTCTAGTGATTAAGGGCTATATAAATACATTTGACTTGACTGTGTAACGAGACAGAAGCTCTTACCAGTTGCAGGAGCACTGCTGTAAGTGACAGGAGGACGCAGTTCAGATACGTTTTATCCTGAAAATGTGAGAAAAAGCCGTTGAAATTGTGAACTATATTAAATCTTGATTAATGTTCTTTACCGTTGAGATGATTTTGTTCGATCCTCAAGAAGGATTTTAAGGACTATCTGTCATGTCCTGTGTTGTTGGCATCTTGTTAATGTGTTCTCCCCACCCACAACCTAAACTAGTTGAGTGTGGGCGGAGTCACTAAGCTGCAACCCTTGCATCTCTGTTGGTCTTTTGACGCTTGTCTTTTGTGTGTTATTCAGATTCAGTTTCTGGTGGCACATATTTCTGCCCATAGTGTCACACATAGTGTAAGAATCTTCGTATGTTTTTATTGACCATAGCACAAATGTCTGGTTACTTAACACACTGTCCATCCTTGTGTTTACTTACATCAGTTAAAAAAAACAAAACAAAATATTTTCGTACAAAGCTGTAAACATTTAGAAAATGGTTCATCTGACATCACAATATCACTTTTAGTTGAATTATTCTTTTTAGTAGTCAAATTACCTGATGATACAGAATGTGAATTTAAAACCATGTTTCAGTGTAACCGCCTGGGCCACACATCTGGGGCCAAAGACCAGAAAATCGATGCCAAATCCAAAGATGGCTACATCTGGCTCCCGATAGGGATGGGCCAGGAAGGAGAGGATGAGAAGAAAAGAGGCATGGAGACACAACAATTTGATGGATGGATACATGCTGTTCAAGAGCATGCTGCGTCCCCGTTTGGACTCTGTGTTCAGTGTTGGAAAAAAAAGTGCAGTTTTCCAGTTTATGTGCGGTGGTTCTCAAGCTCTGAAAATATAGATCTGTTTATGACACTGTAGTTGTTGAAAAAAAAAAATCTGTGTCAAATATGGCTCATGAAGTGGCTTAGTTTAGGTTGAATTAAGGCTATCAGGAACTAGTTCTGGACCATAGTAGGGCCAACTGGTTATACAATTTGGCTGAGATATGGGCTTTGTATGGACCACTAAAGGACTGTAATCTGGTACTAGTTTTGGTCCATCATAGGGTCAGCTATGGTTATGATATGGGCCTTGTGTGGCCCAGATGTGGACCACTAAAGGACTGTCATTCATTGAGGTATGTGGGCCAAATTCAGGTGGGTTGTGTGGCCCACACCAATGTTGCTATCTGGGAAGGCGACATAGGCAATTACAAACTTTTTTTTAAGGGAGTGTCTACTCATCGGGTGGTCTTTGTTCCTAATGCCTGCAAGTGCGAGGGCTCACAGTACAAGGTCAAATGGGGACAAGCTACCCGTAACGTTAAGCAGCCTCACATTTACTCTGAGTTTTTAAAAATGTTTTTAATTGATTTTAAGCAGAGAGATAGGCACTTCCCTTGTCTGTCCGTTTGTCTTTTTTTGAGACTAAAAATGCCAAACACATGTTTAAAAAAAAAAACACAACTTAAATACACAGAACACAATGCTAGATATTTTCTGCTTAAATGTAAACGTTCATATTAACGTTATCAAATGCATATACTGTCATTAAATGGGATTGTTTATTTGTATGTTTTAACCTATATCTAATGTAGCCACAATGTTATGAAAAGTGCTGACTTAACACCTGTGGATGTAAGAAGAGGCATGGTAGGCATTAAAGCCTATCTGTAATTTGATGTTTAATGCTTTTTACGAGGACTTACAATGACAGTGACCGTTGATTAGTTTGGGTTAGGGGTAAGTCTATTAAACATGTTTAGAATAACGCAGGTTGTGAAATCAGGAAATAGCAAGCTGTATTTTCATTGCTTTTTTGTTTAAAAAAAAATCATTAAAAAAAAAAAAAAAATATATATATATATATATATATATATATATATATATATATATATATATATATATCGTTTTTTTCGGGGGGGGGGCTTGGAGTGTATTAATGGCGTTTGAAATCATTAAATTACACGAATTACACTCGTAAATCAAGCTACCATAGTGCAGTATTTTCAAAATGACATAACTGTCATTAAAAGCCAACCCTCAGCCCACCCCCTGATTTGGAATCGGCGGCGCTATGACCCTGCGGTTCCTGCATTCTCAGTGCGTAAAGAGCGAAGGGAAGGAAGTCATCAGAAAGCTACAGTCCAGTTTGTTGCTCTTGCACGAATCAGTTTATCCTTCCAGCTCCTCACAAATTCCAGGGATTTTTTTGGGGCTTCTTGCCCCCCTCCTCTCTCTTCAAAATAATCTCCCCTCCTCTTGTCTTGCTTGGACTTTTTTTTCTAACTGTTTCTCTACGAGTACATCCGGGGGAAAAAGTGTTTTTCGCCACTGGAAAAAAGAAAGAGAGAAATTTTAACACTGTGATGTATATTTCTGCGTTTTGAGACACACGCCCGTCTTTTGCTTGTTTTCCTTGGATTCAAGAGGACCATCTGGACGCATTCTGGCGGCGTTTCCCACTTAGGGAGACGTTTTAAAAAAGTTAAAAACGTATTTTCTGCCTTGGATCAGACGTGGAGGCATCGATCCTTGCGTACCTCCAGCTAAGGGAGTGGGTCCACGGCGGATTGCTGCTTTGGATTTACGCACACAAACCATCGCGCGCACACGCTGACAACCGACAACCGTGCCTCAGAATTCTTCACCGAGTACAACTGGATTTAAACCGCGTATGAGTCGCGTCAACCCGCGCTGTCTAGCCCCATAAAAATTGCCGCAAATTGAGCCTGGTTCATCTCAGCAGCATGCGTCGCCCATTGGAGAACATGTGAAGTGGCAGCAGCATGACTTGTGCCCTGGATTTCCCCCAATCTACATTCCATTCTCCTGTAATATCTTAATGCTGGCCCATTTTGGTTTACAAATATGATGAAATGGCAGCCCCGGAAGAAGGTGAGTTTTTTTCCCCTCCACATTGTTTAGCCAATTATGGACATCTGTGACTCACAAGTTGGAGAAGGGGCACGTACTGAGAGCTCAAGAGTGGTGAACTTCAACCACGATTTAGTTTACATTGCTATTCGGGTTGAAAGGATTATTGATCATTATTTTGTTTCTGACTTTATAGAAGCAATTCACCAGGGAGCAATTTAGCAGACAGTGGGCAGATGTACAGTCAGCCCATACATTGCCAATACAGTACAGTAGCCTATATCTAACCTTTGCAAATAACTTGAATTAATTAATTATTATTGTGTATGTGTGTGTGTGCGTGCGTGTTGGGGGTGGGGTGGAGGTGAAGACCCTTAAATGGCTCTCGTAGCTACTAGATGATATAGTTTCAACTAGATGGTGAAACGAAAGATGAGTTGCCACTTTTCCTAACACCCTTGAAAGAAAAAAAGAAGGTAACTAACTGCTTGTAAGGAAGGATGTGTTATTGCGGCATTCTTTCATAGCTCACACTTCATGCTATCCACCATGGAAACAATCTCAAATCATCTGGAATGTATAAAAATGTGAAGGCACTGAAATGGCTGTTGTAGATTTTTGCCAGAAGGGGGAGCTTGTCTCACAAGCAGTGGAGAAAGTGGGTTTAATAAATAAAAAAAGGTGCTTTTTAGGAAAATACAGTAACAAAGAAAAAAAAGAACACAATATAATGTACAGTATACAGAGGCAGTAATGAATCTATTAAGTTTTGTTTAGAAACTGAACTTTTTCCCCATGTTTCTTGTTTTTTATACTCAGACAGCTGAGACGCGCTGCAGCTGATGTTCTTTTGAGCACTCATGACTACTGCCAGATGCACAGTGTAACTTTTACAACTGTGATGGATTATAGGTGATGATTGTTGACTCAATGTGTTTCAACTTAGTAGCCCATGCCCTCCAAACTAAGCGTGGTTGCTAGTCTCAAATAACGAGTCGTTAATGTGGATGATCTCACCCTGAAAGATGAACTTGAAAACAAGTTTTGGTGTAGAATTATAAGCAAAGGATTTAAACGCAGTGAGAGAATGTGCGAATCAAGTTTACAGCAGTGTAGCATATCTGAAAGAATCATCAATGGGACCTTTTTCCATTACAAAATGCTCTACCTCAATAAAGGAAGTGTCGTGTAAGCAATGTGAGGTCCTTTAAATATTGCAACAGTAACTCTACCCTTCATACACCAAGGAACTAATCAGGATGGAACATTATTAAATCACGGTTTTAGTGTAATGATAACCTGATGGTGGCTTGTGCGGCACACTGTATGTACGAGTTTGCGGCAGCTGGTTGTTGAACATGACAAAGTGGTGTAAAATAAAAAGTCTTAACATGAAACTTATGATTTTGTTTTGGAGGAAAATTAAAGACTTCAGCATATTGAAGATGTTTTATCCACACAGTTTAATAATGGCAAAATCAACAGAGCACTTGTACCGTCAACTGGTCATAGAATTTATGAAATAAAGAAAAAACAAGCACAGCTGTGACTTTCATCCGGAGTCAACATCATTCAAATATGAAGCATATTTTTAACCTGCGTCATGGTAACACACAAGATGCAGTGAGAAAGATCAAGCTCTGTAATTTGTCAGATAACCTATAAATCATTTTTACAACACCATTCACAATGCCACATTGCATTGCCTCAAAACCAAGAACAAAGTGTCCCTTGACCGATAACAAAAATAGAAAACATTTGTTTAAATATCAAGTTTAGTCCGTCTATCACGCCACAGAGCCGTTTGTCCTGTCATGTCATGTTTGTGACGCTAATTTACGACCACTGCATATGTATCTATAACAAATTCACACAGAGTGATTCATGCCAGTAACGTTTTCTCCTATTGTAAATCTCTTCAGCATCATGTGTCTAAACTGGGTGAGCCACCCCTGGTCATCCCACATTGTAAACAAAATAGCAGCCTTCAAAATTCTGAATCCCATGACATTCCCATAATATGCATATGTGGTGTGTTTGCTTGGCTGTGTACAACATGCTTCCTTTCCGAGGATTTCCGTGAAATTGAAAATAGGATGCTGGAACAAGCTATGGGGCTCGAGATTCTGTAGGAAATCTGAACGCACGGCTTGCTTGCTTACTCACATGATTTCTATTGTAACCTTCTGTGGGACTGTACCACCTCATGGATGCATCAGAAATTTGAATGTGTTGGAGACATGAGGCATGAATGAACTAGCATGTTATGAAAAGATAATTGAGCAATCAGTTTTTTTTCGATTTCTATCATGCAATTTGGTTGATTTAACACCAGATAAATCAGTTTTTTGTATTGTGGTGTGTGGTTTGTGAACAAAGGCTGCAACGTTTGGTTTCTGCAGTGTGTCCCTGCATTAATCAATACTTTCTGAATGAAGAACTTTTTGATTGGCTAATCAGCCATATATAATACATACACCTTGATATTTTGTGTGAAAGGTGCTGAGGAATGCCAAGTGACCCCCTACTTTGTTGTAATGATGCGGTAGACTGCTTTGGGGAGAGAGAAAGGTAACTGAACGAGGCAGGGAGAGATGGTGGTGGGACTAATAGTACCCTCAAATCAATTAGAGGTGCTGATAGAATCTCCCCAGGTCACATTTCGACTGGAAAAGTGTTGGAGATGCCGGTTGCAAACTCAACATATCTTGATTTGATCACACGAGGCAATGTGAGCCACTAGTCTGACTGGTCTTTGTGCTTGCTTATTAATTATTTCTTATTGGGGAAATCTTGCTGATACATTGGTTAGCAATTGCCCGCAAATCTTTTTATGTGAGCCGAACTTTGGTCGGTTTTACCTGAGGCGTGTTGAACTTTTTTTGTAGCAAATTTGTGTTGTACAGTTTTGTATTTTCATTTCATTTGTGACATTCTGAGCGCTGATTTTTTATTGTTTTGTTGTACACCTTAAAGAGAAGTCAACCCAAAAATGTTCTTTACAATAATATGTTATATGCATCCCTACTGGTCTAAACTTGATATTGCGATTATTATTGTGTTTGTGGAATACGAATCAAGCCGAAAACTCCATCTGGTTTCATCCATCTCAGGGGGCGGCCATTATGTCTCTTGCTGTCGACTGAAAATGACATCACAGTTGCTCACGGCTCAGGTAACAACCAATCGTGACTCAGCTACAGAAAACAGGTGAGCTGTGATTGGTTGTTACCTGAGCCCTGAGCAGTTGTGATGTCATTTTCAGTCAACAGAAGTGACAAAATGGCCACCCCCTGAGATGGCTAAAAACTGGTGGATTTTGCTTCTAACTCATATTTCACAAGCGTAATTGTAATCAAAATGCCGTGTTTAGCCTCGTGGGGGCGCATACAAATTATTGCAAAGAAAATTTTGGGGTTGACTTCCTCAGGTTTGTATAGATTTACATATATTGTTGGACACGCCACCAAATGAGGAAGTCCTGAGTCCATTAATGATTACCATGGCTTTATTGTGCTGCAACTAAACCTGTGGCTAAATGTATTATATCCATGAGGGAAGAAATGATTTGAAATTGTGAAGCATGGGGGAGGACCACAGTTTGGATTGTTCTTCAGTCCTCATTTCTGAATTTCAGCCTACTTGTCAGTCACAGCCCGTCTGTCTGCCTTGTTAGGAGAAGTGGAATCATGAATCTCCCATAGGAGAAAACCCCACTGAGAATATGGAAGGGCTCCTGGCCTATATATCTTCATAGTCATAAACACTAGTCTCATATTAAGTACATGCCTCAAAAGTATACATTCTTTCTTGAATGAGCAACTGGTGAAGAAAGAAAGACAGAACTCAGTGAAACAGACAGAGATGATTTTATCGCAAGTAGTTGAAAACAAAAAACAAACCAAGCCACTCTGGCATGAAAATTAAGGCAAGGCAGCTCGAGGTGACTCAGGGTGGGTACTGGGAACAAAAACAATTTGCTCCAGGCTCGGTTGTTTCTATGACCCTTGAAGACATACTTCGTGAGGCTGGAGTATGTGTCTGCTACACTGTGTGACTGCAAAAAAAAAAAAAAAAAAAAAATCTTTCATAACTGCGCGAAAGGGACATCAAGGCTCAAAGAGATCTTTGCTTCCATCATGCACTGTGTAATATGCTCTAGCAGACCAAAGTGACTTATTATTTTACTAATCTAATCAAGCGCTACACACAGGTGCCATCTTAGACAATGATTGTGTGGCTATCGCTTTGCCGGGGTCATACTCATATGAAGTTAAGTCTTCTAAAAAGGGCTTATGAATCCTGTCTCTGACAAAAGAAGTGATGGAATTAGTGGGCGTCAGTTGGTGGCAGGGGGGTATTACCAGTGCTTTTCACATCTCAATCCAAACTGGATCATAGACTCTCTAAGAGCATTCTAGCATTCGGTCACAACATCCAACACGACATCACTCGGAGACAGCTGCAAGGCCTAAGGACTGAGCCGATGCTGCACCCCGCCAACTGGACCAAGTCCAGTAGGAGTTATAAAAGAATGTCGGACGGTGGTTTTGGCAGCTCTGCACTGATAAATGCTGCGAAGCAGGGGAAAGTATGTGTGTTTTCAGGACGTAACGATGACGGGATATGTCTCAAGTGCCATTGACAGCCCTTTTTCGAATACATTTCAAGCCAGCTTGTGTATGAAACTCTGGCTCGCAACAGCATACGCAAGGCTGATTTCACACCACAGGAGCTTAACAAGTGAAAGGAATCAAGTAGGAGTCAGTTCCACCTCAGAGACCAAGGAAATGTTTTCCTATTGATGTGGTCCATCAAGTCAGATCTCGTTTTTTATTCCCCATTGGAGGCTCTCAGAAGCAGGCACCTCCTGAGCAGCTGACCGCACCCGTGGAACAATGACCTCGATAAACTCAAACAGAAGCATTTGCTCTAACAGGGGCACTGGAGGGTAAAGGAACACGGTGGTAAATCCGAAATGGGTGCTCTCAGGCTTGGAAGAGAGCATGGAAATTGACTGTTCCACATATAAAATCAATTTTCACATTTACTACTCGCAATCCAAAAATCCATCTCTACACATATTGTGCGAGATACAGTTCCCAAGAATGAGGATTAATGAGAGCAGGATGGCCCAGTCACAATTGCATCTATTTTTTCTGCTAGCGCATTTTGATATTGGCCTCTCAAGAGTACCTAACCTGGCAAAAACCTACATTTTCTATATGCTGCAAACTAATGCGCCTTGTACTCGAGGCAGCTCTTCCCACTGTCTTCCATCACTGTCCAGTTTTCCCAACGGGAAAAACGGACTCGGGATGAACAGCGCCATGAGTCGGTCACTAACATTTCCGATGGAATGCTGAGTCGCAGTTCCCTCCTGCTTACCTGGTCCAGGTCTCCGCCCTGCACCACTACATTTTTACACCCCATGAGGCCAGGGCCACGAGGGCTGGCCATGTAGCCACATCCAATTCCCCTTGACATGCTCAGCCATAAATACTGTGCAGTGTAAAAAAAAAAACAGCAGGTGCTATCTGCCCCAATCATTAATCATGCCTGTTGCATTACTCTCATCCTCTCACTCTTAGACTCCCAATCCATATCTTGGATATCTACCTTTTCCATAGCCTCTGACCCACTCCACTGTGCTATAAAATCTGGAATTACATGTCTACAGCTTTGCAGCAATTGTATCTCTTTATCTTCAACCCTTGCATCAAGCCTCTTGTTCCATGTTTCCACAGATAGAGATCTCAGTCTCAGTCCTAGAGTTACCGCATGAACAGGATATGACCAAGACACACCAAAGAGTATATATTGAATACATTCGAGCCACATTATTTCAGAACATTTTGACACTGAAATTAGAGAAATTAATTTTGCATAAGGTCTGTCTCTGCTTCAGGATTTCCTTCTGTGTCCGTTTTCCCTGCACCGCTTCCATTGCTGCATTTTTACAGATGTACTGTATGCGCTCTTAGGAGGAAAAGTACATCATCTATTCTAAACTTTAATGGTACAAGGGTGTATCATTCATTAGAGTAGTGGTCACCAACAACCACTCTACCGACCTACCTAACCCTAACCCCTTACCTAACCCGTGGCCCGGTGCCGGTCCGTAGCCAATTTGGTAATGGAAATGAATGGAAACAATTTTGGGAGGTTGATAAAAAAAAAAAAATCTTTGTTGTCAGTTACAAAGCTTTAAAACTAGCAATTTAAAAGCAATGACAAATGACATTTTCATGGCACCATCCCTCCCACATCTCCCAGTGCTGTGTTTTCTGGAGGAGCTATCTAATCATTTTTGAAAACTAAAACCATTTGATGCCGTTTGGACCTCAAAAGGTACTATATCCCAACTATGAATATACAAAATTATTTTTCACTCAGAGGGCATCCCTTTAGCTTGTAACATATTGACAGCGGAAACTCGTCGTTTGACCTTTCCACCGGAAATGCTGTACATAAGTTCAATAATAGTGCCTGTCTGTAGTGCAATGCCGTCTTTTACCTTTTTCCCCCTCGACCACATATTGATATTGTGTTTTCGGAAGCTTGCATTTGGTGATGTGACTTGAACCTTAAGTTCTAAATGACCCCTCCCGACATCTACTTTGTGTTGAGCTACAGTAGGTACACGGATGGGAAAAGAGAACATTTTTTTTAAAAAAGTGTCCTCTTTTCCTCCTTACTTTGCCGGTGCATCATAAGATGTCCTTCTTTGTGTTTGTCTTGAAGATGCTTGCCTTGACAAGCGAACAATATCTTGGTGGCAGATAGTATTTGATCGATGGCAACTGCAATGTTATCATCCATCTGAGGAGCTGAAATACTGTACCTTCTATCTTAGAGTCTAACATTTCCCCCCTCCACGCTTCTTCCTTGGTCTTTATTCTTATGACTTGGGGTCAGAGGGAGAGACCACATAAAACATTACAGCCCATATTGTTCATTCTCAAATTACCACTGCGAAATCTGGAGCATCAACAACTAAGTATTTGACTATCGTGCATCCGGTTTAATGGCGGCATGTCACGCTATATTAATGCAAGTAACGCATTTACGGCCATGTAATTTTTGTTGCCTTCACCGCCTGTCTAGCAGTTCTCATGAAGTCATGCCGAACAGAACATGTTCGTGGTGGTCTGTCTTCAGTTAAACGTGGTCTGCACTCAGTTCATCTGCTTGAATGCGGATTATAATAAAAAGCGATACATAATCGCTCTGTGGAACAAAACACCATAATTTGGCACACGCTTGTAGAGTAAATGCTGCAGGTGTGACATTTGTCCTCCCACTTTATATTTGGGAGCACGTTTTGACCCTCCTCTTCATTTTCCCATTAACAATGTTGTCCCTGTTGCGATAAAGGCTGGCATTGTTACCGCTGCCAAGGGGGTTGTGTTATCATCTTTGCTTATTTGTGTGCAGCATTATAGCAAGGCTACTTAACCCTATTCCATTAAACCTTTTGTGGAGGCGTGTGTACAGGCCAGGGGAGAGCCTATTAAAGTTAGGTGAGGAACTTTCCACTTTTGGGAACATTGCAACCAACGTTCCGTCTAAACTGCGCGTGTGAGCAATTGCGCACTGCTCACACTCACACACATCACATTTCTACACTCATTCCTTCATTTAGACCCCAGTTTAATGTACAAACAGGACACCCCACCAGTCCCACTTCCCTTAAAGTGTCAGTAGTGCGACCGAGGGTGCACACTCAGTAGTTCTAATATAGTTTGAAGCACATATTGACACATAAACACTCAGACTCAACACTGGTGCTGCAGGCGACACGCGGACCGCTCAATTCAGAAATTCAGAAAGTTGTTTGCCAGCCCCTTAAAGAGGAAGTCAACGCAAACATATTTTTTTCAAGAATATGTTCTATGCATGCCCACTGGTTGAAACAGGGCATTCTGATAAATATTGCGTTTGTGGAATAAGTGTTAATCCACTAGTTTTTAGCGATCTCTGGGAGCGGCCATTTTGTCTTCTGTCGCCTGTCACAACTGCTCACAACCACCAATCACGGTTCAGCTTTAGAAAACAGGTGAGCTGCGTTTGGTTGTTCACTGACCCCTAGGTAGTTGTGATATCATTCTCACTTGACAGAAGACAAAATGGCCGCCCCCAGATATGGCCAAAAATGAGTGCATTTTGCTGCTTCACTTTATAAGAATAAGAATAATAAGAATAAGAATGCCTTTATTGATCCCACAGTGGGGAAATTTTCATTGTTACAGTAGCAAAGATATAGGTCACACAGGGGCGGCGGCATAATGTGGCCATTAATGTATAACATTGACGGCAAACATTTAGAATCAAACCTATGTAGATATACGCAGTAACATGTGTATATACACATGTGTATACACACCAACCTACATCTACATAAAAAATATGAGGAACACTCATTTCGGCCTGTACATAGTACAGAGGAAAAAATACTCTAAGTGACAGTGCTGCAGTGCTGTAGTGAAATGTAAGGAACAGCATTGGATAAAAATAAAACTAGACTAACAGTAGTGGGGAATGTTGAGTATTGCACGGTATTACAGTAGTGGGGAATATTGGGTATTGCACGATATGAGCTCAGGTGCAGGACTGCACAATTGCACTAATGACCGCCAGTTTGTAGAGACTACACAATGTTCTTGTTAAAGAGTCTGACAGCAGCAGGCAAGAAGGAACGGCGGAATCTCTCCTTTGCACAGCGAGGGTGTAACAGTCTGTCACTGAAGGTGCTGTGGAGTGCTGTTAGGGTGCCCTGGAGGGGGTGGTCCGGGTTGCCCAGCATTGATGACAGCTTGGCCAACATCCTCCTGTCCCCCACCGAGTCCACAGAGTCCAGGGAGCAGCCCAGGACAGAGCCGGCCCTCTTGACCAGTTTGTCCAGCCGCTTCTTGTCCCGGGCCGAGACGCCGCCTGCCCAGGTGACCACTCCCTGGAAGATGACCGATGCAACCACCGAGTCATAAAAGTTCCTGAGGAGTGTCCCCTGAACCCCAAAAGACCTCAGTCTCCTGAGGAGGAAGAGTCTGCTCTGACTCTTCCTATAGAGGGCGTCTGTGTTGTCGCACCAGTCCAGTTTATTGTTCAGATGAACACCCAGGTACTTGTAAGTTGAGACTCTCTCAACATCTGTTCCCCGGATGTTCACTGGTGCAGGTGAAGAGTGCTGGCGCCTACCGAAATCCACCACCATTTCTTTGGATTTCCCCGCATTGATCAGGAGGCGGTTCTGCTGGCACCAGTCCACAAAACCCTGAGTAAGTTCTCTGTACTCCCGATCATCTCCGCCTGTGATGAGGCCGACAATCGCAGAGTCGTCAGAGAACTTCTGCAGGTGACAGGTAGGGGTGTTGTAGTTGAAGTCCGAGGTGTAGAGGGTGAACAGGAAGGGAGCCAAGACAGTTCCCTGTGGGGCCCCCGTGCTGCAGAGGAGCACGTCAGACACACAGTCCTGTGTCCTCACATACTGTGGCCGGTTTGTGAGGTAGTCCTGGATCCATGTGGTGAGGTGGTGCGCCACCCCCGCCCGCTCCAGCTTGTCTCCCAGTAGGGTGGGCTGGATGGTGTTGAAAGCACTGGAGAAATCAAAGAACATGATCCTCACAGTGCTCCCCGCCTTCTCCAGGTGGGAGAGTGAAGTGTTTATATTCCATAAATGTAAAATTAATCAGAATGCGGTGTTTCAACTAGTGGGCCTGCTGGGAACATATTCGCGAAAAAAATATCTTTGGTTTGACTTCCACTTTGAATGAGGCTCTTTCGCATGTTTCAGAGGTCAGGTGACTAGATTTTATTTGTGTTTTATTCAATGACATGTTTTCCATTCACGAGTGGACCATATTTATACAGACTGTATTGAGACTTAAGTATTTTTCAAAATGAATTATACGCTAAAATAGTAAAAAAAAAGTAATGAGTAGGGCTGATTTTATGTCGTAATGTCGCAATGTTATGTAATGTTATGTCGCAAATCTCTATTCAATAATATGTTCTAGTTTGATGTAAAGGTGGTTTGAATTTTTGGGGGTAAAATATCTACATCAGGTAACTCGTTATGATCTAGGTTTTGGACAGGTGCGATACTGGTTTGGCCGCCGTATGCACGTCTGATGTTGCTCACTGTTGCCCAAGGAATGCTCAAGGAGTTTGTGTGAATGCTCAGACGTATATGGAAAACTTGAGGGAATGTTGACTGCAATTCATTCATGAATTGAGCGAACCGGCTACATTTACAGTACACAGGCAAGTCTGGGTTTAGTGTTGCATGCTTTCAGTGTTTTACCATGTTGTGTAGCAACAGTTAAGTCTACTGAAAGACATGCAATGTAAAAAAAGAGAATAGATGAGCAAGGAGAAGTGCCAGCAAAGGTCCCCTACTAATCAATAGTAATTATTGTTGTTGTTCCCACGGAATAGAGAGAATATGCTTGTCAGCAGTGTTGCATCCCACGTTTGAACGTGTTGCGTGTTGCAATTGTGTGCACTAAAGTAGCAGTTGTTTGGAGGTTTACACCTTAATATCAGCATTCATTTCAGTTAGCCTGTCTCTATTTTTTTCAAATTAGATGTTAGCATTAAGCTACTGGACTTTTGTTTTATGGCTTGGTTGATCATTTTGGTGTTTTAATATAGAATGTTTTATTTTCCTCTTTTGAGTCAGTTTTACAATAAACCGAGAGAGCCATTCAAGTAGCTTGAAGCAAGCACACTGAATCTGTAACACTTATTTGTAGGACTGCGCTAGTGCCAGACACACGCACACACATACACACCACCACAATTAAGTATTGCAGAATTGTTTCACTTTGCTGGTACTGAAAACATCTCATTTGTGGATGTTGGGCCGTTTTGCAGTACACTTCTTTTTTTTTTTCTTCTCTTTTTTTTTTTTTTAATCCAAGTATGACTGAACGGCCTCGTCAGGCTTGAGCCAACAGCGGGAACATCAAACAGTTGAAACTTGCGAAAGTCCTGATTTTGTTGCAGTGCAGACAACAGTGACTGTATTATTCATGGCTTTGTAATGAACACTTGGAGCTTACGGTGTTAAAACTCCTCCGAATTCCCATGATGCTTATTTGAAGCTGTTACACATTCACCTACTCAGATGGATTTGCCTCAGTTTTCCATCATCCATCCACCCTATCCCACAATGTCATCTTCATTCCAATGCTGTGCTGCTGCTCTAGCCATGCTAGTAAAGCAGCGCCGGAGGCATTACAGGTGGAGGCGGCCAGGTTGGTAGCTCCTCTGAAGCACATATGCGCCGGCACGCCTATGGGAGCTGAGTTGGCTGCCACACCACTCACAGTGGCCGCAGAGTTTGGATAAAAACACATGTACTGTAGTATGACATTTACCGTTTATAAAGTATGTTTATTCATTTGTATGTATTTATTACATTGATGTGGAATGCACCATAAATGCACCGTGCATTCACTGTGACGAACTTCAGTTCCTAGTCTTTTTGTGTTCTTGTTGCCTTTGCTGTCTTCAGTTCTGGAAAAGCCTGCTCTCTCTTATTTCAAGATCGTATTGGCGATTGAAAATGGACATATTCTAAATAATGGTAGTGGTAAATGCCATATTTAAAAATATATATATATGCTCCTAAATTAGTTATATTAGTATATTTCAAATACGTTGTAATGGTGTTAAAAGGCAGAATCAGAAAAACTGCCCAAATACTTCTGAACTACTCTATTATGTTCACGTGCACAATTTGACACAAATCAGAATTCCTAGTGCCCATTATAAGTGTAACTTTTGAATACAACATTATTTTTCATGGCAACTCGAGGGCAAATCCTGAAGTGCCAACACAAACATATTTTTTTTCAAGGATATGTTCTATGCAAGCTCACTGGTTGAAACAAGGCATTCTGATGAATATTGATTGCGTTTGTGCAATAAGAGTTAATCCACCCGTTTTTAGCCATCTCAGGGGGCGGCCATTTTGTCACTTCTGTCGACTGAAAATGATATCACAGTTGCTCAGGTAACGACCAATCACGGCTGACCTGTTTTCTGAAGCTGAGCTGTGATTGGTCGTTGAGCCCTGAGTATTTGTGATGTCATTTTCACTTGACAGAAGACAAAATGGCCGCCCCCTGAGATGGCTAAAAAGGGGTGGATTTTGCTCCTTAACTCATATTCCACAAACGCAACATTAATCAGAATGCAGTGTTTCAACTAGTGGGCCTACTGGGAACATATTCTGGACAAAAATGTGTTTGGGGTGATTTTCGCTTTAAGACGAGTTAAAAAATATATAATTTGCAAAAGTGCATGAAACAAATAGTATAATTTAAGAACATTATATGATGCGGTTTATGTGCATCAGACACAGTGAACACATCAATATGAGTGTTCATAAGTGTTCATTTTCCAATATCTTCAATAAACAATCTCTTGCTTATTTCTGTCCTGGAAATAAATACTAAATTGACCAGTGATTTTTCTAATCAGAGAAGAATTGCGCATAACGTGGCAACTGGTGTGATGGCTCAATGCGCCATATTTGGCTCAAGCACTATATTTCCACATCAGGAGTAATCATTAGGAACAGAAAAATGTAAGACTACTTCAGATGTGGCTGTAGTTTTTGTGATGTGTTGTACATGTGACACAGGTTTGTCAGCCTTTGGGACTACTGCACGGACCGGCGGCTAATGACATTGAGCCTGTGGAGCCCCAATTTCCATACAGACTCATTTATTTCCCTGCCTATGTTTGGGCGCTATGCTAAGAAAATCATTCTAACAGTTGTGGCACAGTTAGTTGTCCTCTCATGAAACATGCGCAGAGCAAAATTTGGAAAATGTTCTACCTTTGATCTTGTATTCATTTGGTGACCTCCATTTTTGGCATGCGCTGTTCATGCGCGTGCTTCATTGTCTCAATCAGAGTGCCTATTTAAGTGCTTTCCTGTTTGGGAAATTAGCGTCAAATGATCTTGTTTGAGTACCCATCTCCTCTTGGCTTGTGTGATGGTGAGTCCCAGAGGAGTTTTTGAGAAGATCTGATCCATTGTTTGTTGAGAGGAGGAGGAATTCTAAAACCTGATTAGAATATGGTTTTGGCTTAATTAAGATTTTTTTTCCTTCTCTCTCATTCCATCAATCTATGTGTAATCAAATTACAGATGGTGATTTTGCTGTAACCATCAAAGGGAAATGTAACTGGTCCCTTGAGAGGGAGGGGGTTGTCGTGAGATGTGATACTCCTCCCAGCTGCCCACCCACCTCCTCCTCCACCCGCTGGTCTCCTCTTCACCAAGTGGTGTTCAGGAGTTAACAGATGTCTGAGCAATCAAAAAGCCTGTGTCTGTAGAATTCGGCGCTGTCTGAAATAGATCTGGAGCTACGCAGTCCATTTCGATTGTCGAGGTTTAGTCTACGCTAAATTAATGTATATTGGGCTAACGATTGGCTGATTGTATCCTTTCTACTGTTTTTCCCAGCTGTCAAAGTCAAATGCAAATGGTACAAAAACAGCACCGTCAGCTAAATTTCCACCAAAGCTCCCTTACTATACCTACACAACTCGCCTCAGCTCTATTCGCTACTGACTCTTTTCCTTTGCCGAATGTGACGTTCAAACTGCATGACGTCATACCCAGTTTGGATTGTTTGTCAAATCCGAACTTTTTATGTATTTGTTCACATTCCAAAAACAAATGCGACTTCTAATGTGAAAGCAACACGACCGCTTTGTGACACGCATGCGCGCAAAGCACGATGTCGAGTGACCACCAAAAAACGATGGCACGTGGCACCGAGTCTACAGAATTAAATATGATCCCGTGTGTTATCATCTCATCTCCAGAGTAGCGAGGCAGGAGGAGGTAGAAATATTTGGGGGAAATGAAATGAAATGGTAAAATCTTTTCAATCTCTTCATTTCATGGAGACGTCCACTAAAGATGACGTCACGCCATTTGCCGTAATAAATGAACCGTTTGCGTGGCTGAATCAACATTATCACCACAAATGGCAACTCTATGCTACGTGTTTCAAGTGGGATTCGCCTATTGGGCTTTTCATGACGTATAAGTTGGATGTGTACATATGAGCGTTCATACTGCAGATGCATTGCATACATATCGTATTTATATCCACATACGAAAGAGGCCCAAGACAGATTTAAAAAAATAAAAAAATCGGAATTGTACTGTTCACACTGCATGACAAAATTAGATATATGCTGCATATGGGCACAAAATCAGAATTGAGCTTCGGTGTCACAATAGCCAAAACTAAGACCACAAGGTCCTATTTCCAGTACATGAGCAGGCTGGGTTCCAAGCACGCAAGAGTGAGAGCAAATGGATGACATAAACTCTAAACCAGAGCTTCTCCTCGTTTATTGAGCCAAGGCACCCATTTATATAAGAAAAATCTAACACAACACCGCCAAACAAAACATGTCAAAACAATGATTACTGACATAACGATGATCTCATCTCAATGTACACACATCTCATCTCAATGTACACACCAATTGACTTTCTCAGTGTATTGTATGAATAGCACAGGTGGATGCGTGGGTTTATTTTACCGTTTGCCATTTACTAGGGATGTAACGATTCACTCAAGCACCGATTCGATTCGATTTTCAGTTCACGATTTTTGATTCGATTCGATTTTTTAAAAAATTGCCCCCCTGCTTGTCTCTGTGCACTAGTGTGGCGTTGCAGCCATCCACAAACGCAATACGCAATGATGTTTGGCACTAAAGCATAATTTGATCCACACATTCAAAATGTGCTTTGCATCTGACGTTTCATAATTTTCTAGATGAATTCAATAAACTCGATTTTCCATTAATCGATTCGATTGATTGATTAATCAGGGAGAATGGATTTAAAATCAATTTTCGATTAATCTTTACATCCCTACCATTTATTGGAAGAGCATTTTGCTGTTCTGCATCGCTATACATCGCTGGCATAGATAGCCTCCAAAACCTATGACATTACGACAAAAATCAAAGTATCAGAAAAAGAGCTGCTTTTAAGCAACTTGACTTTGCTGGATATGCTTTTGTCACCTGGCAACAGTTCACATGCCAAATTGAACATGAATTGCATTACGCTTTTGTTAAAAAGAGGAATGTTGGGGCCTCTGTCATCAAATATTATAGCAGATCTCTGGCAATGGACTGAGAAATTATTTCAGCTGCGTGCGGATCTCAGACTTAATTATGACCAGACGGCAGAGGACCTATCCTATTAGTTTCCGTCGTCCTTCCTCCCACCGCTTCTGGTCTGTCTGCTTCCGCCAGCTCTTTTTGTCTTTCTATCAAAGTTTTCCAAGTGGTGAAAACTTCTTTGGGCTGACACCCTCTTTTATTTCTGCATGTTGAACATCAGGATGGCTCTTGCCCAGCAAACTGATTGGAAAAGATCAATAACTACTCTTCATCTCCCGCCTCCATAAGAGAACTTAAAGGCCAAAAATGCAATTCAAGCACTCTTTTCTCCTCAGAGATGACACCCATTTGAGTGTCAACATTTTGCCATCCAGTCTCATATCTTCTTTCTTTTTGTGCTCTCGCTGTCTAAACTCAAGCACATCATCTTTCCTCATCTACCTCCGCATATCGGCTGCGCTCCATCTTTTTTGCTGGTGTCTCCAAGGAAGAAACAGCCTTTAGCTGTAAATTGGCCCATTTCTCACATTTCATTTTGAAAAGTTGCAGCAGGTTGAGATAAGTCGGGGAGAACCTGCCAGCCCAGCACATTAGTAGAACAGAATTCATTAGCGCACCTGCCTCCTTGATCGAGGAGAATGACAGTTTTCCTCTGGCAGGAATGTTGTTTTTCTGTATTGCATTTCAAGCCCTTCAACATTTGTACACAAAGAGTTTCATACTGCGGCGGCGAAAGGAAACTGCAACAAGCAGTTAACAACATTTTCCAGCGGGCTCAGTGGTTTCCTAAGTCAAGAAAAATCTCAGGACACTTCAATTTTTCTGCAAATGTGCGAGTCCATAAAAGCATAAAATTAGATATCTGTGAAGCATAAAATGAATTCTGCGACCTTTATATAAGGTCAAAGGATATTTTCAAACGAAACCATTAGCTTCTTGTTTGACATACAATGTTAATGCACGGTAAGACGTGCGGAATTACTGTGTCCTGTCACACATGATTCCAGCTCCGGAGCCTCTCTTGGTCTCCTGGGACCCATTTCGAATATAACATATTGTTGTGGTGCATGCGTGTAACATTTGAGACATTTTTTAAAAAACGGTGGTCACAGTGGATTTTGCTGTTGCAGTCATTTTTCTGACACTTTTTTTTTTTTTTTTCCTTTCACCACTTTTTGGTGGTTGGAGATTAGTGGGAGGAGAAGTGCGGCAGCCAATTGCAGTTTTATCTTAGTCCTACCATAGACTCCTCGCTGTCTGCAGCCCTCTCCTCAGCCCAATTTGTCACGAGATCACTCATTGAGATTGGTGTCATTTTTAGTGGGGGCTGGTGTCTGCTCTTAGAGAGAAGTCACCATTGCGACTTTGATGAAAAGGAAAAATGCAGATGATGCTTAATCTCTTTTGAGCGGTCTCACCTCCTCTTGCCTTTCCTTGCCTCTTTATCTCGTGACCCCATTTCGCTTTCATTCGAGGTCCCTTTGACCTCTCAATTTTTCCAACCCTTGAAGTTTTTTTTTTTTTTTTCGGATTTTGCTTCAAATTTCCTTTTTTTCCCCCCTCTTGTTCCTTTCGCGATTCACCATCCACCATTTCTAACTTTGTTTTCCACTCTTTGTCCTTAAACGCATTGTTGACACATCATCTAACCCGTGTAAATATGTAGGCTAATCTGGGCTTTTGTTAGATTGCGTACTGTAATTATTATTACGAGACTCCCTCTCCACCGCAAACCCAGATTAGCACTCATTTCTTCTCCTTGGCTAATTGGAAACCATTACAGCCGGTTAACCTCAGGTGTTGTGCTCCTTTCACAAATTGAGCCCCGTCTGCTCTGATCCGCGCAAACCTCTGTGCCCCCCCCCAACCGAAAAACCCGAAAGTCCGCTTTTAAATGGGCACCAGTCAAAAGGCTCTCCGGGAGAGCCGAGTGCCGGGAAATGAGGTTAAGTGCGCGGACTGACCGACCTTCAATATCGCGACGGCCTCCATATCACAATCTGACAGCCCGCAAGAGTGTGCAAAGAAAGGTTTGGAGCGGTGTAATTGCAAATTCACTGGGAAAGCAGAAAGTAGAGGAAGCATTAAAGGTTCTGGCCTGCCTGGTTTTCATGCATGGAAGATATGAGATCACCATTCTAGCTGTTAGCTGCCCTTCTACCCTATAAATCACAGTCACAGTGCATCCACCTAATCCCTAATTCAGACTGGATGGTGGGTGAACATTTTTAACTGCGCTTGGAGAAACTATCAGCACAGAGCTGATAATTATACATTCAGTATTTTTACTGCTGGTTCAAATCTTCAGAAGAGTGTCTTTGGGGTGCTATTTTTTTTCCCCTCCATTCAATATCTGATCCTGTGTTGTCACTCGAGGATAGTTGAGCAGAATGTGTCAAGACTCTTTGGAAACAAAGTCCTCCGTCGTGCCTCTGGACATGTTCCCCCCATCAAGAAGCTAATTTTATGCAACCCTCATCATGCCTTCAGAGCAGGGAAAGAAAGATTTTATCTTTTGGATGGTGCTTAAATGAGACGGGGAAATTGACTGGGAAGTTTTGCTATCATAAAAGCAAGCAAAGCAGTATACCATCACGAGAACATGTTTTTTGTCTTCATGATCACTCACTCCCATTTGTTATTTTTCCAACAGCGAATCCCCGACTGTTTTCTTCATTTCACGGGGAAACTGATATGATATGAACTTGTGAATGAAAGAGAATGTGAATTTATACTTCATCTGAGAATAATATATACATTTCTGATGCGTGTTTCTCCCAGAGCATTTTGAGAATAGCAGGACATTTTGTTGCGCGTACAGGCACCGTCCTTCATTTTCTTGCATTTTCCACACCCTTATTTTCCCTGTCAAATATCAGGAATTTCTAAGGCACTATTACGGGCTGCTGCTGTTTGGTTTGACCACAGTAACACGCAATACTTTTACTTTCCACCTTGACCTTGACACGTCTGCTGACATTATTTTTCTCGACAATTCCCCAGGATGTTTTGTTTGTATACAAACACACACGGAAAAAAAGCAATTCTCGCCCGACCTCCTCAACCTCTTTCGGTTTCCCTTCTTTCAAGTCATCATATGACACCGCAAGGTTGGTAGGTTTGCGTCCAGGTTTTAGAAATGAGGTGCAAAATGGCACCGTGTGAAAAAGCAGCAGGCTGAATATTAGCACTGCATGTTTTAGCCAATGTTTACAGTTTCTTTTTATTCAAATGAGCCCAGAATCTTGGCTGCAGAGACAGGAGGTGCAGGGGTTGCTCCAAAGTGGACACCTGCTCCATTAACCCCACATGATGTGCTTGTGTTTAATCACCTGGAAAAAAAAAATCCACGGCAGAAAATGTAAATCAGTGTTAGCAGTATTTAGGCTTGTGTCCGTTTTTGTGAAGTAGCCCAGGAGAACGTGGAACTTGAGTAAAGCAGCAAAATTGGATTTGCCGGTGCTGCGCTGCGCGCATACACACCCCCCCCCCACATACACACAAACTGTATTTTACAGTGGAGTAGTGCTCTTTTTTCCGTGCAATAATGAAGGGAAGTAATATTTTACCATCGGGCTGATAAATTAGTATAATCTGGAAATCTATGTAGAAAGTCCAATCATATTCTCCTTGTATCTAATTTTACTTATTGATGTACAGAGCATATCCCTTGCAGTCACATTATCTGATATATCAGATTTGCTGTTGTGAGACACCATCTGAAAGTATGAATTTTCCACAATTGCTTTAATAATATACTACCATGGACACTTGTTATTATGGAATCTTACGATTTATGCTATTTTCCCAGCAAAACGATGCTAGTGTTACTACACTTGTGCAAGTTCCTTGCACATATGCAAAGCAACAGCTCATTTGGCAAAGTTGTGCTATAAAAAAAAAAAAAAAAAAAAGAGGTTTTGTCTCCATGTATTCTGTGCATTTTGTCATGATTTCAAAATGATTTGAGCAATTGTTTGTCATTAGAAAATCAACAACAAAAACAAAATCTGCCATTACCTTTTATACAAAACCTACAGTACTATTTTTTTCGGTTCATTAAGAGCCTTTACACCTGATTCCCAGCATGTGCTGTTTTTCAGTCTTCCCCATATTATCCAATTGGCCCTTAGCCTCTCAGACCTTGCTTGGTCTGTGGTCCTCTCTCATCTGTCGGTAACCTTCGTCTAAAGCCATGAGTGATGGGGCATCCTCTCTGCCAAATCTCTCACAGATGATTTGTGAGGATGAGAATTTTCCCTTTGGCTGTTTGCGTGTGTGTTGTGTTGACTGTCGTATTTTGAATCTTGTATTCTTGCTATGGTGTTGTATGTTTTTTTTTTGGTTTTTTTTTTGGTACACAGGATTTTTCATTATGTAATTTCACTAGGAAAGAACAAGTGTCTGCAGATCTGTGTCATCACTGTCTCCAGACTAATTCTCAGCTGAATAGCTATCAAATGAGTCGTGTATTGAATGTTTAATGCTGGTGGATGTAGAAGATTGCCGTGTACTTGTCCTGATTAAATATTTAGTGGCGTCTGACGGATGCGTACGGACACTGCTCTCATAATGTGAAGTGTGGGAACATAACTGGTCCAGCTGTCTTATTTGCTTGGGACTCATGTGCAACTGGGACGGCAACAGAAAAGAATGAGTGGGAGACATAGACTGGGAGGCGAGAGAGGAGGTTATATTTAGCCATGTCCTTCCAAATGTACCCTATTTCATCGCTTTATGGCACACGCCTGCCACCGAGGACCTGGTTTGTCCTTTTTATTACAGTGGCGCTGCTAAAACAGACCTAAATCACATCTCAGCAGACAACTGGGAGACTTGTGCTACGTAGTTTAACTTGATGGAGAAAGCAAATGCTGCCAATTTCAGTACACTGCTAAATGGACTATACACTTGCCAAAAAAAATGTGTTTCCAGCTACGGTTATTGTTCTTCAAAGGGAAAGATACCGAAGGTCGCTCAATTTCCATCTGGAAAATCCAGCAAGGCATCATATCAAAGGCTGGCATGGATTCATGTTTGAAAATCAAAGTGGAAATCAAATAACTAAATAGGTCCCAATCCATTTACCTGTCATCTTGCCTGCAGTTTAGAAAGATGACAGTATATTTTGCAGTCCTGCCTTGAGATGTTCTATAACTTGCGCTGACTGTTCAGGATATGAGTTAATTAATGTGGAAAATCTATTTTGGGCATTGTGGCTGCCTGGTAGGCCCACATCAATTGCTTTCATGTTTTTTCCATATGGATTACAAAGATCTTATGCTACTTTTAGCATTGGCAACAGAGAAGATTTAGACAGCTCTGTTGCAGATAGAATTGTATACAAAAGAGTATTTTAGTATGGACTCCTTCAGCTGGATGACTTAACAGTGTCTGGTTCGATGTGCGTTTTAGAATTGTGTATTGTTGTCAAATCTAGGAGCAACGCAGTAGACACCTAAATCACTATTAGACTAAACCTATTATCGCCAAGAACTACCACAGGTGGGTAAAGGATGAGGTCCACGTGTGCATTGGCGCTTAATGACGAGAAACATGGAACAGAGACAGTCAAGTTACATGCAACCGCGAGGGTATGAAAAGCAAACAGTAAGAAGTCCAAAACCAAAAATCAGCAATGCAAAAGGGAACTGTGACATTTACAGAGTTGGCTCTCACAGGCCATATTCTTCCAAGAGGCTGACAGTATGCAGAAATGAATTCTTTTTAGCAATACAGTCAGAAATAATATAAAAACTCGGCAGGCCATCAATGACTGAAAACCCAAGCCACCATAAAACGTGCTTTTTCATCACTTCAATGGGCTGTTGCCACTGTTTGCATGCAGAAATCCGACTGAAGTCAATGAGAAAGTCGAGACTTTTCCTGCCAACCTACTGCAGTATTTCTTTTGATGAGTACTTAACTCTGAAATTATGAGTCTTGATGATGAGTAAACCACAGATGATGATGAAATGATACTCCCACTTAGGTTTGAACAGATAAGGCAAATGTGGTCTAAAGGAGACATTATGAATGATCAAGAATTACAGGACACTTAACACCTCACATTTCACGTCTCTTGGAACTTAGCCCGTTTTGAAGGGGGTCAGTCTCGTCTCATGAAAATGATCGATTCGCCACACCTCCCACTCTCAATGCAGAGTGCTTTGGCTGCCATGATGGCCGGAGGCGGAGCTAAGGGGTTGGACCTCTCAAGGGGGCTTCTATTTGTGGAAGCAGAGACCGGAGTGTGGAAAATGTAAATGCCCATAAGACAATGGAAGCATTTTCACTCATAGGGGCAGCACTTCATGCACTTGGCTTGAAATTGACAGATCTTCATCCAGTATAGTTGCCAAGGCATGGGCAAGAATCTGGGAACGCTCACTCACAGACACACTTTCAGAAACACACTTGATACCTGCAGGCACTCCAGAAACCTAACTATTTTCACTTGAGCAATTCAAAATTCTATTTTCTAAGGTATGTCCCCTTAAACACTTTAGCCCAAGATTTCTTTGATTAATAAGCCACAATGACTGCAACCTGTGTCTCAGTTAGATACTTCCCTCGGTTCTTTGTAGCAGATGCTATTTTTGATTACATTTGCAAAAAGCCAAGGTGGTGAAAAGGTCAACTCAGAACTGCAAAAGAGTAGGGCTGGGCGATTAAATAATAATAATAATAATCATGATTATTTTGATTGACCTTGAAATCATGATTAATAAAAAACATGTATTCATTGATTTAAAAACATATATACTGTACTTATACTGTCAAAGGTCACAGTGCATTCATCTGAGTTTGTGATTGATGTAAAACCTTAGTAATGTCCTCTGCTCAAACATTTAAACGCACACCCACGTGGGGAAGACAATCCAGCTGTGAACCCCCCCACACATCTGCACTCTGCAACGGGAGAGATAAAGAGACGAGAGGGAGTCCAGATGGGACGCATGCCCTCTGGTCAAGACAAAAGTAGCGTATCTGACTGAGCCCGTCTGCTCTCTGCTTAGCTGGCGTGTTGGACGGCCCACAAAGGGATGTTGAGGATTGATCAGAGGAGGAGAAGACCTCCACAGCAAAACTCCTGGAAGCTGCAGCAAACTTATAGTCCACTGTCAAATCTGCTTCAGAAAAGCTTTGGGGATGAAAATAGAGTCCATTGGTGTGATCTATGCCTCAGCCAAAGTCATACCACATGATCTGAGGAGATGTTTGGATCACTACTCTGGCAGATTAAATTGTGTTTGGATTGTGTTTATATCTCTGTAAAAGCAGCCAAACTGTGACAGTTGTTTAGGTATATTTAAAAACAAACCTGTGAACTGTGTAACTGTGAAAGATCATAGTAACAATTTTAATTTGAACTTGTGGCCTTACACAAAATACTTGTGGAATCTTTACAAACTCCCTGAGGTTTGTGGTCGCGCTATTATGCTATTTTCATTGTGTGGTACTTTCACTATGTGTTTGTTCAGCGTAGAGTTGAAGTCGTTCAGTTGCTGCTTTTCATTAGCTGGACCGCAGTAAGAACCCAGCACGCCGTTTGAAAATGGATGTAAGGTAAGATCCTACAGACAGTGCATCAATTGCTGAGATTTTGAGTGAGAACATGCTCGTTATCAGAGATGGGCATTCTGTCCCAGGGACGGAACGGTCCGTCTGTCCGTCCCACACGGACACCTATTTGGGGGACGGAGGACAGAGGACTAGAATTTTTTTCCCCAATATAACGGAATATAAGGACGGAAGCGCTTTAAAAGGACGAGGACGGACAGGGTCGGAGGATGATTATTTTTATGAATAAGGACAGAGGGACGATGACGGAAGGATGCCCAATGCCACGGACGGGGGACGGACCGGCAAAATAGGTTAAGTGCCCACCTCTGCTTGTTATTATACTAATAATGTTTCATGACTGGCAGGTGAACGCTCACAGTCGAGTCTGCTAGATGATTGATCTTCTAACTATGAACAACATGTTCTTTAGTTGCGTTGGGTACTTTTGAAGAGTAACTAGATACAGTATTACAGCATACAGTTGATGAGTGTCAGCAGCTCGACTTTGGAACCAGGGGGTCACGGTTTGGTACCCCTGCGGTGCAAGTTTCCTTCCTGATTATTGTCGCTGTTCTCTTGAGGAAGGCAACCCTCCGGCATAATCAAACATTTCTCCTTGGATGGCTGCATATGTACATTCTGCTTTTCTGTGTGGTGTGCAACAAAACAATTACACAGTAGCGTCATATACATTTTCCCTTGGGTGATGTTTATACTAAATTTAAAAAAAATAGGCATACTTTTCTTGACAACAGCTTTATTAAATCCAATGTCTTTATTAGCCGGTTTTGGGGCATATTATATCTCTGGTACGTTGAGGAAAATCCTTGGCAGGACTAACTCATAGAGATGCCGCCCCGCCAACAAATTCTCTACTCTTGTGTGCATGCCTTTCAGAACATATGATTTGCTTGTGGTCATGTTTTGGCCGAGGTTTGGGGCATCTTGCAGAGTGGATCAAGGCAGGATAAGAAGTTAAGGTGCAAAGGAAGCCTTATATGTGCTTTCATGGTTTGGTGGTTTAGCTATAATCCGATTGAATACACTTGGTGCGATGGATTTGGTGGGGGGTAGCAATCAAGTTTGAATTGGCAGACAACCAGTGCACTCACACCTGCCACTCCATTTCATCTCCATCTTTTAGCTGATTACAGGCTGCAATTAAAAATTCTAATTTTATCTGATTCTCTATCATGCAGGATTTATGCAGAAGATTATATTTTCATTTTTGTTTCTTTTTTTGCGTTGGCTCACATTCACTTCACATCTAAGGTCTGTCAGCTCGGTATCTCAGACTGATTCCGCCTACACGCCTTCATGTGTGAACGTGGCACGCTTGGCTTTTGGTCAGTGAGACTGTGTAATATTGTCGAGTGAGAAAATGCCGGTGTGCTGGGAGTCCTTCACATCGACGCCTCATATTGAAGACAACTGATGAATATTTAGAAGATGCATTCCCCGTAAAAAAAAACACATTAGCAACAGATTTAGAGCGCCATGTCATTGACTTTGTTGACGTTTACCCAATCAAAATGCAAGCAGGACTCCTAACGGGTAAAAAGAGGGATGACTTTTTCAAATTAAAGGCAGCAATCCAATGTTAGAATAAATGAGTGGCAAAAGAAATCCTCTAAAGCAATCTATAGTAGCCCATCCAACCATGAAAGAGCATACAATAGCCTGAGCAGTTTCCTCTCAGCATTAGCGGTCTTGTGTGGGATGCTGTATAATCTACCTGCCAGATTAAGATGACATGGTCATTGTCTAGAAGAGAGAATTGAATTATGGTGTGTGAAGGGGCTTTAAATAAGATTATAGGGAAAGCGCTCATCCAGTGTGCGAGTGATGTGCAAAGTCAGGGGCTTGGCGACACACGGGCACACACACGCACACACACACACCTGCTCACGCATTCATAGGGTTTAAACTGTTTTGCATACCCTTAATCACCACAACACAATAGATGGTGATGAACCTTTGCAAATGCACATACATTGGGCTGACTGCATAGTTCATTCATATATATATTTTTTCTATCTAAAGCACACGTAAATGTATATATTTATTTATTCATGGGTTGACTGTATCTTCTTTCATCATTTCATCCTTTTTACCACCTTGACTTGCTGGAGTTTCCTAACCCAAGTACTGCATATGGACTAATCCTCTGCATGTGTGTGATTATTTTAACAACTCTGCAGTACACTAAATCCATGTATCTGCACTGTTTAACCACAGATAATCTCCTTACAAAGGGGTAAATTCTCAAGATCTTCCCTCTCCATATTTACACTTAACCTCTTTCCTTCTATGTTCCTCCTCAGGCGACGTGCACACAGGATCTGCATTGATATTGTCCGCATTCCATGCAAATTTCTATTGTCTGTGTGTGTGCCTGTGTGTGATGTGATCAGTTCAGTTCCCGTGGATACAGTTATCGCAGACCATGGTGTGTATGTGTGTGTGTTTTCCCTGTGGGGAAATAATATGTTGAGAGACTCGGCAGCAGCCTGAGTGTATTTTATCACCATTGATTATCAGATGATAGAATACACATGCTTGAACAATAGTGATGGTATCAATGAATCATAAATGTCTTCAGTATTTTACATCAGATCAGATCACAAAATGCATGTGTGTGTTTGTGGGCGTAGCAGTTGAGGGTGAATGGATTAGAATTAGCAGATGGAGTGTATTTGCATTAGCCACCGGGGTGCTAACACAGACGGAATCACCGTGGTGTGCAGAGCTGCCACCAGGTTGCTTCTCACTGGGGAAGAGCCAGGCCGGGACAGCCGGTCTGGAAATTAGCGGGGGTTATGCACTGGCCCAGAGTCCAGCCTGTCTAAGATGATTAAGATCACAAGTGTGTTAAGTGGTAACAGTGGGCTCATTGGCCAACGCGTAGGTGTCTCCAGAAAGACCATACCCAGAAAAGCAGGCACACTGTGATACAATTCTGCACTTCTTTGCAGGTGTAGTGAACTATGTTAGTTTCTAAAATGGTTTAATTTCAAATTTATAAATTCCTCACGTAAGGTTAGGGATAGTTGGCTTTTGGGTGAGATTTTAGGATGAATGTATTAAACCTTTACCGGTGAACTTGACCTTCTTTAAGCTTTTGAAATTATTCACCAACTGTTAAACATGTCGGTGCTCTTTGCACAACTTGTTGATTTTGAATAGCAAGATTCACATCAGGTGTTTGATCCATAAATCAACCAATACATTTCCTTTTTCAATTATGTAAACACATAAGACCGAGACGACACCTAACAATTGATCATTATTAGCTCGCCAATGCGAGGCTTCAAAAGGTTCTATACTCATTCACTGCCATTGACGAATTTACGACGAACTTTTCGCGGTCCAGCCATTCAATCCCAAGAATTTATTTATACATTTTTTCAAATGTATTCAAATATTAGGGTAAAAGAGGGTCTGACAAATGTCTGGCAGTGAATGAGTTAAAGGGAAGTGGCCACTGAAGTTAGAGTATCACAGAACGCCATCAGCAGAGACTGGAAGAGTCACCAAAAAAGCACCTGTTGTGATTTTGGCGTTCAGCTTTTTGTAAGGGAATAGCAAGCTGTGCAAAAAGTAGTGAAACATTGAATAGTTGGGCATGTGTACTACGAAGTTTATCCATCCATCCATCCATTACCTATACCGCTTGTCCTCACAAGGGTCGCGGGCGAGCTGGAGCCTATCCCAGCTCTCATCGGGCAATAGGCAGGGGACACAAAGAACTGGTTGCCAGCCAGTCGCAGGGCACAAAGAGACAAACAAACATCCGCACTCACAATCACACCTAGGGACATTTTAGAGTGTCTAATCAACCTACCATGCATGGTTTTGGAATGTGGGAGGAAACCGGAGTACCCGGAGAAAACACACGCAGGCACGGAGAGAACATGTAAACTCCACACAGGAAGGCCGGGGCCGGGATCGAACCCACGACCTCTGAACTGTGAGGCGGACGTGCTAACCAGTCAACCTCCGTACCGGCCCTAAGAAGTTTAGAGAATGTTAAATTAAGTTCACCTGTAAAGGTTTGCATTTTATGTTCATTCTAAAAGCTTGAATATTCCTAACTTTTTGTGAGTAGTGTAGGACATGAAGCATGCAAGAAGACAGGATGTATTAGGGATCTTATTAGGGAGCTTTGGACGTAACTAACTTGAATATGCTTGATAACTTAGCAGCTAAGTTTCTTTCTTCTTGCATATTCTTTTTAGCTTTTTTCCCTTCAGTCTTGCTTGGAGAGTGCAGTTTAAAGCTCTCCACAGGGGGTTGTTTCAGTGTTTTGCTAGGCGAGGCTTGCGTTGCTGCCAACCATCACATTGCCTACAAAAAATATTTTTCTTTCCTCTGTCAGTTTTTTTTCTTTTTTACTCTCCATGTTCTTCATTTTGAAAGTGAATCTGCTTTCAAAGCAATATTTCTAAAAGTATTCACAACTCTGGCATGATGACAAGTTTATAAAATTTGTGTGGTGGAATACAGCATTTTTGGGCTACATATTGTCCTTAGCTAATATCTGTTGCAATGACCTGTCAGTGTAGGAGTCAAACATTTCTTTTGGAAGTTGCTGGTAACATCTGTCCTTTCAGAGCTCCTCCCCACTGGACAATTGTGCACACTCTATTTAGGGGCAAATGGACTTACCCCACAGAGGTCAATGAGGAAACATCATAGAGCCTCCTGCCAATCAAAACAATCTTTTCTGGACAAAAAAGGAAATTGCCTTGAGCCCAGTTCCTCATGCTGAGTTCAGTTCAATGCGTGAGCAAATGCTGCAGCTCAGACAAAAACAACACCCGCTTTATCACTAGTCTAGTCCTTTATAGATCAGGAGTTTGGACCAAATCCACGGGTGGAAGTTAATTCACCTTGCAAGACATGTACTATAAGGCTTTAGTTTAGGCTGCATTTCAAATATTAGGGATCCAGACTGCCTTGGTGGAGGTTTTTCTCGCCCATTTGCTTTCTGTTATTGATTTAGCTCTTGCAAATTGATGTCATTAGCAGTATTTACTAAAGCTAGAATTAATACTGTGTACATATTATCTCACAATTTACCTCCAACACATACAAATCGAGCATTGTTTTCAGTCTAATTTGATACTTTCTCTATCAGTCTTTGAGTTTATATACAGAAAAATGCTGCACACAACACCTGTCTTTTCCAATAACCTTTGCTGTTATTATTGCCTAAACCAAAATGGTCTTGGTAAGGTCAAACAATCTGGACTGCTGTGATCATTATGGCTCATTAAGATCCATACAAATCAATATGAACTACCTCCTTTTGCTGAAAACTGCAAACGGAAGGTATTTGATTTTTTGCTGAGCTGGTGTTACAACAACCACAACACTGTTCAGGGTGAAAATAAGGAGAGATTGTAACTCAGCTAAAAGTACCAAGGATGCTTTGCAGTTAAGGCACAGCTTCTTTGTGCTCTTGTGGTGGTTTACAAGTTTGGCGGGGTTTTTTTTTTTTTTTTTTTTTTTTAACAAAAGGGTCTTTCCTTAACATTTTAAGTGTCAGTGCAAGGAAAAAATTCTTTGAGAGAACAAAAATGTTTGAGTGGCATTAGCATCTTGTTTTGTAACCATTCCAAGCCATCACTCCATACTAACCTTGTCCTGGAATTGAGCCTGAGAAAGTCTGCTGAGCACGGATTTCACTCCTCCCCCTCCCACTTTTCTTCACACTCTCTTTTTTATCTTCTACTTCTCTTTCCCACCCTCATACTGCTTGCCTCTTCATCTCAGTCCAGTCTGTTTTCCTCCTTCCTACACCTCTGCCCTTTTTAAACCACTCTTATTCCTTCTTTTCTTTCTTTTGTCCATCTTTTCTTGAGTCTCTCACTTTCCGTCTCTCTCTGCTCAGTTTGACTCTCAAGTACTGAGACTGGAAATGGTGTCCCCTGCCTTTGTACTCCTGATTGTTTTCTCGCGGAGACAGAAGTGGATTTTCAATTAAATTGGCCGTCATTACAAATTCAGAATCACTGGAGCACAGGCAGCCTTCACACATGTTCACTTCCATGCTCCTGCTATCCACCTGTCGGAAACACTTGACCTAAACCCGACGTCGGTTCTTCCCAATATCAGCTTCCACTGTTATAAGGTCTTCCTATGTGTTAAGAGTCTGACTGAACCGAAGACCCTCAGTCTGGTAATTGCATTATCTTCATAGCTCCATGAATGCTATCTCCACATGACAGGTGGTCACGAGATGATGTTGGATGAATCGCTGCACTCATTATGGGGGTAGCGTTTGCAGTTTTGCCGAAAAGGCCAAGTTTGAAAGTGAGATAAGCAACTTGATGGGGAACATTGATTGGAAGTGGCAGCGCAAACCCTTGAAAGCAAGGGACTTTGAATGGTTGCACTCTGTATGCATTCTGGGCAGTTGTTATCATTCTGTACAAAAAGACAAATAGTCCAGGTCTGGGTGAATGAGTTTGATGAGCAATAACACATGGCCCTCAAAGCAGAAACCATACAGATTAGGCGCGTGATATATTCAGCGTGTGACCACTCTTGTGGCAATAACACTACCTGTATATTTTCATATATATTTAATCCTGTTTTAGTTGTGATTACCACTCACCCCATTGTCATTTTCCATCTTTCATGCATCCCAGTATTTCTTTCCGACTGTGGATGTGTATGTGTCTGCGTGTGAGCGCCCATGTGCGCAATGATTTGGCATACGCAGCACAATTTGACATGTTGAGGGAAAAGATTAGAGGCGGAAACACAAAATATATTCAGTATTACACTCTCATCGCAGTGTTTCAGCAATTGATTTTTTAAAAAGCACACATTGGAGTGCCTGGGCTGCCGATAGCTAAGGAGGTGTGGCAAACTGCCATTACCAGGCCAGAGACTCCAATTCGCACATGTAAAAATTCAGAATGAAAAGAGGATAAACAGCAATAATCTGTTTTTTGCGGACTGAAGCGTGTCTAAAGTCATTGGGAGGGAAGCAGCTGTGTATGAGCTTCTCCTCCGCTGTGGCTTATTGTCCTTTTCTACATGGCGCTGCCTAAGCCTGCCCTCTGGGTCAGATTGCTCGCAAAATGCCTCGTAGCCTTCGCAGGATTCCCCTGGTCTGAGCTTATCATTCTTGCACACATTCAGCACCAACATTGGATAGCATGGGCACTATCTCAGTGAGTTCAAACTATGCCTTCCTGGTGACCTAAAAATGTATCATCATCATCACTCTCCCTATATAAATAAACCACCTAAAATATCGATTTGATTACCATGCTAATATGAATATCCTATCCAAATGAAAAGAAAAGTTATGGTATTGATTATTATTTAATTGATAAGTCTGCAATAAGTGGCAATAATAAGCGCCTGGTCAACCGGTGGGTTACCTACTGCATGGTGGGAGGCTCCTGGCTCAGTATCCCCAAGTAGCGTGCTAACCCAAGTTTCATCCCTTGGTTCGCAAATATTTTAGTTTGTGAACAGAGATTCAGAACAAACTAAGTTGTGAACCAAGGTTCCACTATGTTAGACATTTTACATATTGCTCTTGTATTCGTTCCATTAGATTGTGCAAATGGACTTAATGTTGTCTTTGTATATGTAAGGGGAAACATCAATCAATCAATCAATCAATCAATCAATCAATCAATCAATCAATCAATCAATCAATCAATCAATCAATCAATCAATCAATCAATCAATCAATCAATCAAATAATCAATCAATCAATCAATCAAGTCCAGACAAATTGTTGCAACTTGGTTGTTTTGATGAAAAAACAATTATGATAAATGTTGCCATGCTGTGTCATAAACAAAAACTGGTAAGGTGACCATGCATTTCTAGTTCACAAAGAAGTAAAGAACTAGGGCTGGAAGATTATGGAGAGTTATCTAACTGCAATTTTTTGCCGCAAAATTGCAATTGAGATTTGATTTGTGACTTTTTTTGAAGTTATTTTCTCATGTATTTTCAACAACTCTTCTGTATTACAAAAACAATATCAGATATATTATGCATTATAGGATTCTAAGATAAAGGCAAATGAAGCATGCATTACTATGAATGACAGTTTATATAGTAACAATTACAGGTATACATTTACTAAATATTTTGACGTGCATGACAACATAATTCTCAGTGGTGGCCATTCCATCTGACCGACGGACCTGTCCGTCTATGTATGACGGTTGCCCGTTTTGCTGACGTTAGATACTAGATGGGAAACTTAAAAAAAAAAAATATTCGGACTAAGCATAGACGGTAGTCGATTTTCGTCCGTCCGTGTAATCATAACTAACCTGGACAAGTCCGAACGGACTTCACGGTCCATTATTGACGGACACCCGTTTTGCTGACGACGGACACCTGTTTTGCTGACGACGGAAACACGACTCAGACTGCATTGCCTGTATATGTACAGCATTGTAAGCGTTAAAAATATGACCAAACACTTCTTAACCAGATGTATGACAAAAATGCAATTGTAAATATGACCAAAATACATATATATTTAAATTTTCATAATACATTACTCAATGCAAATATAAACGATCCACCATCATAATCCAACAACAAAATGTTCGAAGCAAACACCAAAATAACCACAAACTGTGATTTTTTTTTTCCCACTGCAAAGGGTTCTCTTGCATAAGACTTACCAAGGACGGCACAAAACAGCTCATAAGCAAACTAAGTCGTTTTGTGCATTTTGTTTTCACAAAAATTAACTCACTCAAAATTTTAAGATTATTGAGGTACTGTTTGTCCTGCATATCATTCCAAATCAGCAAAAAATTATTTGGCCTGCTCATGTTGCAGTACAACGCAGTATAAGACACGGGGTAAGTGCAATTAAGCCATGTCTGCCATCTACTGGCGAGTGGTGATATTACAACCTAAAACCACAGTCTCATGCACACATGGTTTGGCACCTGCGAATTTCATATTCAGAGATTTTTTTTCCCATATTTTTCCAGTATTTCTGTTATGTATACACTCAGACACGGCTAATACTGTAGTTCAGGGTACTCCACTCAGCAGATCCACACTGTAGTTCTGCGAATTTATTTACAATGACCAAAGAAGAATCTTGACCAGAGTACAGTATGTCCAAGTAACATTTTGCCAACACCCTACAAACAAACTTCCACTGAATCTAAACGACTATAATTGGATTGGATCCATTCATAAAGTGTCAGTGTATATCATACTAACATCCGCCTGTTAGTGCCGTCCTTTGGCATTAATGGTTTCTTAATTATTTGTCAATTTTCGGACTTTTGTGCGCTGTCTCAATTAAAATGATTTGTGATACGAGGCCCTGTCAGGAGAGGGAACATTAATCGGGTTTAAGAGGAAGCATGGCGAATGATATGCCTAAGAGGGTTGTTTGTTGAAAGAGGTGGGTCAGGGAGCATTCTTTCACAGATGGAACATGTTTTGCAATGTTTGCATCTGCGTCTTCTGTCTTTTTCTATATTCACAACTCATATTAACATGTTATTTCGTCAGAAAAATTGTGTTTTGTGAGCATGAATCTCTAGTTATATTTGAAAATTGTTGATGTCTCAGAAATTGCCTAACTGCTGACGTGATGCATGTTGCTATTTTGTGCGAAATTGTTCTCTCATGTTGTTCTGCTTTTGGTGCACCAGGAATATTATGCAAGTGCATAAATAGAAGCTGTAAACTCTCTGATCAGTCTGGAAAACGCATTCTCCTCCTACAGTTGTACAGTATGAGGAATTGAAACGGACCTTTATGGGCTTTAGAACAAAGTGCTTGTGTTTGTAAACAGATGCATACATTAGACTCTGTAGCAGCTCACAGACATGCACAGCCAGTGGGCCTTAGTGTGTATGATTTCAGAATCCATCCAGCTTCCAAAGTCTCTGGTTAAACATTCCGGAAATACCAACCTGGTGATCCATCTTTGGCCAACAAGCCAAGACGTTGCTTCCTGTTCTCTTTTCACAAGAGAACATGTGGATCAGCTGGAAGTTTGTGCTCAATCCATCCTGTGGCACTTAGGTTTTGCTAAACAATATTTTCTTTTTTTAGTGAGAGAAAACAATACTGTGGTTTTGTTTAATGGTGATTGCTGTTATGATTGTTTTTAACTTGAATATCCTTTGCACTGCATTTTTTATTTTAAATCGAAAGATAAAGACTTTTATGGACACAATACGGAAAAGATTTAATCGATATCCCACTTAAGCCATTAATTAACTAATCAGGATGGGAGGGGTTTTGGACAAATGATTCCAACTTTAACAGGGACAGTCTGGCGATGGTTATTTTCTGTTTCAGCATGACCTGACCTCAATCCCATCAAATACCTTTGGGGTGAACTAGAACACAGATTGTGAGCCAGGCCCAGGCCATCAGGGACGACTGACTCCATAGAAATTTCTAGAGTAGACACCGCAAAATCCATCAAGTAAAAAGAGGCAACCAATTCATCAACTCTACATCACTTTATACACTTACCTACATTTACACAAGATGTACTATAGGTGTACGGATAAATACTAGATTGTTTTGGAGGGCACTAATGTATGACATTCAACTGCAATACAATATGATACAATGTAATAATCTGATGATAAATCTTTATCACTCTCTGCAGTTTGAGTTGCAACTTTCAATAGTACAGTAATTACCATATATACACATACACTGAAATCTCAACCAATCATAGGTGCTCCCTATCATGACTGAAACGTAGATCACACAGTGATTGCATGGACATTGACTAAAAATGTAGCCAGCATAGAAAGGCAAGGCTTAAACAGAAATGCAACCTACATCACAGCAGAGGAATACAAGCGGGCTGTTGTAATAAAATCCCAGACAAATTTGAAATACCAGCCAGAAGTTTTCCAGGGAAAAGTAGATTTCTGCTCACCAGTGTAACCTCACCTTCATGTGGTTTTATAGTTTCTGGAAAGAAAAACTGAAAAATCTGCCAAGTTCGATGATAACTGGGCTCTGACCCAGGTCAGGTTTAGATGATGAAAACGATAAGGTTGCGGGCTCATAGCATATGGACTGCTTCCCTCATGCTCATGTCCCACACTCTACACACTGTAGTACAAATCATAACATTTCACTATCCTAGTGCTAACTCGCTACATCTCTTTCCTCCTGTGAGCCTCATGCTTAACCTGATACTTGATGCCTATGAACCATGGCTGATGTAATCATAGCAGAGCCTGTGTGGATGTGATGCCATCACATTATCAGATGGAGTAAATCAGTTTATAGATTAATCAAATGCAGTCCCCGCGTCTTAATACTGCACCCCCTCCTCTCTCTTGCTTCTTCACGACGTTAAACTCAGCTGAGCCCATTCTCTGTGCACTCATGTATGGCTCCACTTCCACACTCTGTTAAAAAGGCTGCAATGTGTTCATACTGTATTTGCCCCCAGGTCATCTGATTGATTCAGTTCCGTAGTGTGATTAAAAGTGTGGCACTGATAGCTGAGATATGTTGTAAAAAAAAAAAACTGCTGGTGTTCGCGGTGTGGTGAACACCAGGCTCAAGTGTTGGGAGGCTCTGGAGACACATTTGGGTTTGCCCTGACACTTGAAGCATGCTTCGCAAACACCCAAACAATCAAAGCGGCTCGGAGGGAGACTGTTGAGTGTGCAAATTCAGTTTAAAAAGAGCCTCCAGTTAGCATTAATTTCATTATGGTGCGTATTCTCACGAGAGGGAATTTCTAAAAACGCACAAAAATCTTTCACATTAGCTTCATGAGTCCGATCACACGGCATTTTTTATGCCATTAACATATTTTAAGTGTTAAATCAGTCATCACCTCTCTTCCCTTAATATTAAGCATACATAAATAACACAAAAGCACGAGGAAGTGAAAGCAGTGTCACACATGCAGCTATCCAATTAAGCATTTCTGTAGGCACCATCCATAGATAATGAAGGAAGCGGGGGCTGGTGGGAATTTGTATGACAGCCTTTTCTTTCCCACTCTCCCTGCCTCCAGCAATAGCAAGACCTCTTGATCTGCTGTAAATAGCAATAAGATGAATTAGTGCCAAATAAAACATGGCCATGCTCACAAAAGATTCTCAATTCTTGTAGATTGCCTTTATAACCTTTTGACCCTCCTCTTTGCAGGCCTCAGTTCTCGGATACAAACAAATCCAGTGAATTGACAAGATGTGTTTTTCAGATACACCATTACTTTTTATATGCATTTCCTGACACGAACTTGAAGTATTTCTGTATAAATGACATAGCCGTACAGAAAGAAGAACGTCTTTGGTGCGCCGGTTTGAGGAAAACACGGACACTGGTTAAGACAAAGTCAAGCGATGGATACAATAAGGCAGCAGTAGCTGAGGAGATAAAACAAGTGTGAGGGGGGAGGAGTCCAGAGTGCGAGAGATGAATAACTGTGTGACAGGTGGAATGAAAAAGCTGCACAGGGTATTTGGAGAAGTGTGGTTATAGGTGGGTGTGTGGTGTGGTGTGGCGTAGCGCTGTGTTTGGGTCATACATCAACGTTAATACAGCAGGAGGACATAGCCTAGCACAGCGCTATGCAGAGCAGGGGGTGAAAAATGTGCTGTGCTTGCAACACGCTCAATCTGATTGAAACCCACCACTCAGGGGCTACATTTACTCACACCCCCAAAGTACTCCATATAAATCTTCCGTTGCCCTGTATATTCGCACTGATAATTCCCCAAAACAGACACATGGGCGCATCATAAAGGTTTGCCAGCATACTGCTTGGCTCAGGCCTAAATATCTACATGCAGCGACATGGGGACTGAGATGTGACTCGGTCAATTAAACTCCCATCAGATCATCAATCTGAGTGTTTGATTGCTAAAAGACGCAAATAAGGATGTGGGTGTAGTTGGCTCCCAGATATGCGTACTTTCTGTTAGACTGTTAGATAGGCGCCATGCTTATTAATGTGATAATATTTGAGAGGAGCCCAATAATCCCAACAATAATGATACTCATATTAATTCCCTGGCTCTGTCACTTGTCTCTGGAGCATTCTTATCATTTATTTGTACTTATTTTACGTTTTGTTTCTCAGTGTCAGTTGTCATGTTTGATTACTACAGAATTATAAGCATACATGACATTAATCATATATGAAAAAAGCAGTATGGTCATTATGTGACTCTGTTTCTCGATGAAATAACCACCATTTAACTTGTCAACGTGTAACTCTCTGATCTCCTCAGTTTGCACGTCTTTGGTCTATCCTTTGACCAAAAGAGCTCACAGGCTCTCACCCTCATAGTACTGACATTTTGTCAGGTTTTTGATAATTAACTCAATCACTGCAGATACAGTCAGTGGGTGACGTGGGGGTGACACATTATACATGAGCAAATTATCATCCTCTTACATTCAGTTAACTGCTCCTAAGAATAGTGGCCAAAGAAATAAGTAACCAAACTGTCAAACTTTGAAACACAATAACAGTAAAGCATAAGTAATCTGATAATTAAATGCTCAATGGTCATTCTGAGTACAAGGATTCAGTACATTCATACGCTCTTGCCACCAAGGTAATTGCACGCAAAATGGAAAAGAAGCGACGACATTTTTTTCAACCAGTTTTTTCATGCATTATTTTTTTAATAAATCTATGTCCTCCAATTTCAGCCTCTCAAATATGAATAAAGTACTTTCTGATTTCCTTCAGCCCCCATGACATCAGACAAGTTATCTTGGTGCTAAGTTTTAAGCAAAACAAGACATTCATGGACATCGGCATGGACTACAGAAAACTGACCTTTCCTAACATGTTTTGAATACAACACTAAACCAGCCATTCCCTAACTTAAAAATTGCTAACAAATTAAAAGCGGCAAGTTCAATCAAAGAGCAAATACTTCAAATTTGGCCCTGTCACAATATTACACCTAAGATCAACACAAAGGTTTATCAGGTAAAACAATATGAATATTGAGTCAGTTCATTTAATTGCACATCTTTCAAAACATGCATTTCACAAATTGCAGTCAATTACAATCGTATAATTAGTCAATGATCATGAGAGAGAGGTTGTGTTAAGTAGGTGCGTCAACACTCCATTCCTTGAATTAAAAATAAAAAAACCCATCAAATCGACCAATGAATTCTTCCATCTTTGATTGCCCAGAACAGCGCCCGTAAATAAAATGAATTACTGTCAATATATAGAAATAAGGAAGCCTCCCACAATGTATATTGTATGCATACTGCATACAAATCAATATTGCCTTTGTAAAACACTCAAATGTACTTCTGCAATTCAATGAGTTGTTCAGCAATTTGTCTGTTATTTAATTTGTTGAGTTCGTCCTTTATTTTCTGCTGCACGGTGTATTAGAATGCACATAACCTTTAATCTGAAGTGCTGTGGCCTTGAGTGATGCTCGACCTCAGAGTGCAACATCTCCCTGTCAGAGGTTTTTTCACAATAATGATCAACAAACTCCAATTTGCCCTTTCACATGTATGTTAGCTATTAGTTTGTCATAAATTGGCTACATTATCAACATGCAACAGTTTTATGCTGGCTTTTTTGGAAGAATGCATGCGGTGTTTTCTGCCTCTCTCAGGTTGTTTTCCTGCACATAGAGTATTTTCATTTGTGCCACAACCGGCATCGTTCTCTCATCTGTTGTCTCCATCATCAACTACATCCACAAGTGCAGCAAAATAAAATAAAATAAATGAAAACGCTGATGGAGCTTCCGAGTGAGGCATTTTGTGATCAACACCCAAAGAAAAATCACGAGACAGTCGGTGTGATTCAGTTGGTATTCAGTCGTAATCAACTGACTATAGCATTTCAGTCCTGCGCGCGTGCGTGTGTGTGTGTGTGTGTGTGAGTGCGTGTGCGGGGGTGTGTCTGTGTGTGTATAGGTGGATATGGTTAGAGGTCTGAGGGTTTACCACCTGGTGATAAGCGTGAAGGCTGTGCTGCTTAGCATTTATAACTATTCTCCTCCAGAGAGCGAGACTGCAAACATGCCATGTGCTCCAGTCGTACCCCTGGGCTAATTAATTAATGTTGAAGGCCATCTGATGAGCACATCACCAAACACACACACGGGTAATGATGAGAAGGGCTTAGATACAACTTTCACGTTTTGTCCACGGTGCATTTTGATTCGAGCCATCGCTGATGGCAACGTCCCTCCAATGTGAGTGGCCTACCGGGGACTCCTCAGAAGTAGTCTGGACACTAAAAAGAAGGTTGGCGATAAAATTGGTGCCTTGGTATTGTTGGGTCGCGGTGGAGCCTTGCTATTGACTTGGATGCTATTTTCATGAACGTCCTGTTTTCTTCTTCGCCATTGTTCACTACAGTTCAAAGGTTGGTGTGGGCCAACCTTCGTGACGGGAAACGAGAATTTCATGGGGTACAAGTGGGCCCGAGGCGGTGAACTGGTACTTTGGAGCCTTGTGGTATTTGACAGGGCAGCTGTAATTGCTCCTTAGAGACTGTCAGCATCATCAAAACGAATCCTTTTTGAAAGCTTGCTCTGCTTTAAAAAAGGTGGAAATGCCGGACGGGAAGCAGCAAAGCAAGAAGACGTTCATTCGTTTGATGCTACTAATTTTTAGATTTGTCGACAGTCTTCCTTCGGTCTTCTGAGGCTTTATAATCTCTTGCCTCTTTCATGCTATGTACTTTTTCCTCACAACGGACCATTTTATCGCCTCAAAATCAATTTTCTTTTCATTTTTGTCAATTGTGGAAAACTGGAAAACATGAGGAAGTGTGGCCAAGCCCCCGGGTCCCTGAAGGCCCATCCAGGGATTGGCTGTCAGCTTGTGGCTGGATCTTCAAAGGGCCAGGCTGCGTTTACCTTCACTTGAAAACTGTGTTTACGGTGATTCTCAGTACCGCTTGAGTGCTCTACTGTGCTGGGTCATGCAAGAGACTTTTTTTGGGGGGCTTTTTAAGAACGACCACTTGAAAAAGCCATAGTCACATCTGCCTCTAGATTGTATGTTTCAGCATCATCCAAGGAGGGTTTTCCTTGAGTCTGTGATTAATGTGCATCTGTAATTGACCAGGGTGTCAGAAACCACTTGCTTTTCAGTGTGTAGAGTCAACTGATGTGGGTTCAAGATTGGAGGGCAGAGGCTACTACGGAAACTGTGTGCAGCATTTGAGCCTGCGTCTGTGTGTGTGTGTCAGACCACTGGATTGATGGGCGTGAAACCTTTCCACCCCCTTCGTCTGACCACCACTTATTCTCTGCCACACAAAACAAGATCATATCAGTTTGTAATTAACTTGCCATCTCCACCTTGTGAAATGCAGTTATACATAGTAAATGTAATTCATTCATATAACAAACGCTTCATGGTCGACTGGTGCAAGTTTATTTTCCATAAACAGCAGCGTCCGTCTCCTTGGGTGCGACCCTGTTGCTGACCCATGAAGAACTCTTGACCGATGCCGCCATGCCCTCCCGACTGGGTGCAGTGACACACTGGTTTTGACCGACAGGCAGCCAAAGAGAGACAGACTAAGTTTGACCCAGACACACTGGAATGTAAATAAGGAGATCGACAGAGATTATACTGCCCGCTTTTTAAAATAGCCCTGGTCCTTGTCCAAGTCACACCCCCCTTGAGAGGTCAAAGATGAGGGTATTTTTTTCTTTACATGCCATTTCTTTGGACCCAATTTTTTTTCAGAAGCATGTCTTCTTTTTTGTTTTGTTTTACGAGTTACAGTATATTCAGAGCAAGGCTCAAACAGAGTGCACTGGTGAAAGATCGGCCTGATCTCAACCCTCCTTCATGTGTGCATTCCCGAGCCGGCTGCTTTCACCCTCCCTTCACCTTCTTATCCTTTCATTCTGTTTCTGTCCTCCCCTCTGCCTCACCTCCCTCACTCCAACATGGTCTCATGGAAATTATTCATAACTGGAAAAGGATGAAAAGTCTTGAGTTCATTGGCTCTTTTTCAGACTCTCTGTTCAAGTCAAGGAGACACAGTCCCAACTGGAGCACACATTTCTTCACTTTGTTGAAAGGTTATTTGTTATTAAGACAAGCACAAGAGTGAATTTCCTTTGCATGTAGTACTTTTCTGTCTGTAACTCTTTCTTCAACCCTGGCTTTTTTGGAGTTCACTTAATTATTTTAAAGAGAAAGTCGACCCCAAAATGTTCTCTCCAAGAATATGTTCTATGCAGCCCCACTAGTCCAAACACGGCATTCTGATTAATATTGCGTTTGTGGAATATGAGTTAAGCAGTTAAATTCACTCATGTTTGTCCACCTCAGGAGCTGGCCATTTTGCCACTAGCTGTCGACTGAAAATGACATCACAGTTGCTCAGTCCTCAGGCAGCGACCAATCATGGCTCATCTTCAGAAAACAGGTGAGCCGTGTTTGGTCGTTATGTCGGCCTCCTGAGCCCTGAGCAACTGTGATGTCATTTTCAGTTGACAGTAGTGACAAAATGGCAGCCCCCTGAGATGGCTAAAAACGGGTGAATTTTGCTGCTCAACTCATATTCCACAAATGCAATATTAATCAGAGTGCCATGTTTAGACTAGTGAAGGCGCATAGAACATATTATTGCAAAGATATATATTCTGTAAAATATTTTCCTCAACAATTGTACTGAGAAATGTGAAATTCTGTCTACCAATCCTTTCTGGACCATTTTCTTGATTATATTCAGCACATTTCGAATAATCGCGGTGTGGTTTATTGTTCACTGTATTTTATGGCATTGATTTTTGAAATGAAATAACTGTATAATTCATTGACACAAGTCATCTGCACCGTTTTAAATGGAAAGTAGGGTTGAAATATTACCTTGTATAACTTGGTGCATATAATTGTCCTTGCAGAATCTCCCCGTTCATGTTGTGAAATAGAAAGAGAGGAGGGAGATTTGTCTTCCTCGTTGTCTTTTCCCTTTCACTTACCTCTTTTGTTTTCAGTTGGTTCCATAGATGAGAAACAACTCTCCATTCTCTTCTCAAGCGAAACTAAATGCTGCTGCGACTTTCCAAACTGTCAGCTCCAAATTGGCAGCCTGACCTTCTTTTTCTTCCTTGAGGTGTCTTTACAAAGGCATACCTCTACCATGTGGAAAGAAATGCAATTAAGAGGCGACATAAACACTGAGCACCCGTTGTAGTCATCTCTTGGTAGAAGGGGAAGGGCATGGGGGGTGGGGGGTTGTTCAGAGGACATGGCAGCTGCCATTGTGACATGCATACATAGATAGTGGTCTATTAATTGGGCTTTGCAAAGGTGAACAGTAGACAGACAGAGGAAAATGTGACCTAGTTTCACTTAATAAGCTTTGACTTTGACAAGAAAGCTGTGTTAACCTTGTTGTCGCTGGTGTTGGCTTGTGTGACCTGATGCTTTTATTGTTGGCGATCACAATAAAAACCTGGATGCTCAAGTAAAGTATGGATGCAAAGTTGAATGAATCCCCTCATTTCTTAGATACTAGTCAACATTATTGTACCGGTAAGTCTTTCACTCGCTGCTGTTCAGGCAGAAAATCAAACTTCAAGACTTGGCCGTGGTAAATGGTTTGGCTCTCACTCGTGCGTTAACACTTAATGAGACTCAAATAATAACTTGAGCATATTAGCAGATATTTCATCAGTTACTCTCCCTGAAAACATACTGTAAGTGTATTGTGACAGTACCTTGCTGCTTTTAATTTTAGGATAAGGAGCCTATTAAAACATCCGCCAGGGGAGAATGGGTGTTTAATTGGCATTTAAGGTGGCTGACATTTGGTGCAACCCATTGAATCTGGCCTAAAGTCCAAAAGGTGTTGTGAGGAGCTGCGTAATTACTGTGGTCTCCCCAGGCAACGGGCTTAATAAGAAGAGAGAACGACTGCGCATGCTGCCCCATGCACACATCAAAGATATTCACACCACTTACATCAATACTTGGGTAGATTTGAGTTGACATCATCATTATTATTATCTTCATCTTTGAGACTATTGTGTACACCCCACAGTTGAAGGTCTTTATATGTCTTCTGCGAGCTGTGTTTATTGCAAGACATTAACACGTCGTTCTAAAACCTCCTCAACAAAACACTCTCGATGAGTGCTTGAGTCCAGTCAATCCGCTTGGTTAGCTTTATAAAAAGCCCTGCACAGAGGCTCCGTTAACCATGTTTGTACAGTAGATGAATGGCACCTTGGCCCTCTCCTTGGGGGTTGTTTAGCTTTCAGACCCCTGACAGAGGTAAAGAGACTCCCTTTGGGAAACATGAGGCACTTCAGGTTGAATGAAATTCTCCCTGTATTCTCCAAAGCTCTCTTCATCTGTAGGCCCAGGGGGAAAAAGCAGCTGAAACATTTTTAAAATAGGATGCTTAATCCAGCAGCACTGAATGAAGGATAGTAGCGTGTGAAGGCTTTTTTTTTTCTTTCTCCCGGCCAGGAGAAAAAACACTTGAAAAGAGGCCAGCGTAATGAGCCATCACTGGATGATATTAGAAAGTTTATGTATAAAACAGATCGAGAAGTTTAGGCAAGAGTGCGGGATGCTATCGTAATGCCACAAGATGATAAATGATGCAGGGAGGATAATGTTGGTGGGGACTAGTTTGAAAATATTCAGCACAGAGATATTCTTCAGCACTGAGAACCGACAAATATACAACTTTGACCTTAAGGCAAATACGATGCTCTTTGAGGCTACGGGTAAACAGAGTTTATATGATAGAAAGATATCGTCTGCTCATATTTTATAATTATCACAGTAAGTATGATTTAATGTTCACCCTTGGCTGCATTGTAGTTGAGTAATAGAGCATCAGTCACACACAGACAGTGGCTTCTAACGATAAGGTACGAGAGTGAATCCTCCCACGTGCGTGCGTGCGTGTGCCCCAGGGCTATTGGCTCAGTAAATGATGCTGGTGGGGTTGTCTACAATGATGAGGGTCATCACTCCGTGGAGAGCCTGATAGGTGAGTCATATGGCCCTGCAATATGGTAGTGGTTGTGGGGGGCTTTGACCTTTTCACAAACCTTTATCACAGAAACCTGCTTTATATTTTAGTAGTGTTTTTTAAACACATTTTCGATCCACTGGTTTGTGTCAAACGTGTACGGTTGAAAATAAAACTGTAGTTTATTGTTTTGCTTTTTTCTATAGTTAGAGTATTTTCCCCCACATTCACCCTCTGCAATGGGAATGGTAGATACAATATTATTGCGATATTTTGCCACAACCATTTCACAGTACAGCAAGTGTCGATATATTAGGCGGAAATGTAACTATGTAACCAAAGAAGAAAACATTCTTTTTGCACATTAATCATACAGAAAATGCTCCCAAAGGCCTACTCTTTCTTATAATAATTTTTCAAAACACACCAAAAATGACAGCTATTTGATAGATTTGGTTCAAATGTTCCACTTCGCAGCCACTGTGAATAGTGCATGCACATTTCATAGTTTTAAAATGTTTAAGCAGACTTCACGAGGGTGCATAGAGGAACGCCCGACAGCAGTCCTCTGTTTTTGTTTTTCTTAGCTTTTAACATTTGCATGCCCTTTACAACTTGATGTGAAGAACAGCAGCTTTGTTAGGACCATGCACTCATTTTGTCCACGTTCATTTGCTAAATATTTTTCCCCCCTTTCTTCAGAGGAATCATTAGCACCAAAAAAAGGGTTTAGTATTCTTTTTGGTGCTGGCCTTGACATGGAGTGGTCCTCAGCTTCTAATGCTATTAGTGTCTTGGCCTGCGGTGCTCAGTCACCACTTCAATGGGAGCTTTCTCTAAGCAGGACCATCTCTCTGCTGCAGCTGCTGCCCTGCTAACTCTCTTGCCTAGGGAGAGAAATACGACACAACAGAGCATCCATAGTGTTCCCTTGCCCCACCCCTATGTCTTTGGCTTCTTTACTCCACACATAGTTTCACATCCAATTTGCCCATCACCCAGTGACGCCTATTCCCCTTACATCCCCAGCTTCTGTGGGATTGCTGGAGCCCCCTGTGATTGTGTGCCTTTGTGTGTACGCGGTTATTGATCATCTGTGTGACTTGGCTTTTGCTGCTGCCGTTGTCACTGCAGTGTGCTGGTGTTGGGGTATGCACGGCATAATTTGCATGTGCCTTTGCTGTAACAGTTTAAACAGATTACTAATATCCATATGATTAAATTATCCAACAAGAGCCGGTCAAATTTGATGAAAATTTGATTGCAGTTTTTGAGGGCATCATTACATTTATCGAATAAATGTAGAAGATTACCATTTGAAACGTGATACTGAGAATACAGTTTCTGAAAGTGAAAATTGTTTTTCACTCAACCATCTCTGCCTTCCCTTTGCACATTGTTTTGTTACTGTTGTAAATTCTTATAACCAGGGTTGCACATAAAATATTTGCCCAGAGGTTGTTGTTTGGTTCTCGTTTTTTTTCCAGAGCCTCCGACCTTATAGATGAACTTTAAAGATTTGCGGCACATCTGGGAAAGGTTTATCATTTATACGTGTAGATAAGTATGATATCATTTTAATGTAACTAAATAAACTTTTTCAGTTTTCACTTTTTATTTCCTAATTACAACAACATACCAGGGCTACACAGTAGCAGCTTATTAAAACTAAACTGTATTTTTTGTTTTAAAATATATTAACTTCATATTTAATTCAGTTGAGCTGCATGACCCGCTCCAAAAAATGCCTACCTCTTACTTACTGTATGGTACCCAGTGATCATGCGCACCACTTATGTGCACCCCTGCTTATAGGAGATATGCATTTTTTGGGTCCTTGACATGCTTTTGTCAAAATAGCAAGAATTAAAGTACATTTTACACCACCATTTCATGCCTCACTCAAATAAGGTTGCTGCGGTTAGCTGGCGGCCCATCCAGATTGTACCCCGCCTCTCGCCCAAGTCAGTTGGGATAACCTCCAGCTCACCTGTGACCCTAATGAGCTTTTAGACAATGGATGAATTTTGGTGGTTTTTAGGGGGCAGTTCTGTCGACGCAAATGCACCACTGCTCATCCCGCCCCCCCGGACCGCTTCAGTGCTGAGCACTGCTTTCATCGCTGTAATTTCCAGAAACACCGCTAAGGTCTTGCAACGTGGCAAATGGCTACTTCCTCTGGCTAAGTGAGGACCTAGAAAGATGAAGTTGAAGTGTATTTTCACTTGTACAGGTAGCACGCCATCTCCAAGTCGCTGATTTATACTTGTCAATTTGTGGTGCGGATCCATGCGTGTGACTTGTACAGCAGACACATCGGCAAACAGAAATAACCACCTGCCCAGACTTTGACAACTTTGCCAAACACATGCGCTGGTTATCACAAGCTGATGCAGATAGTGCTGTTAGCAAATGCTGATCTCTGCTCTCTATTGCTTGGCTGTGACATGATGACATGATAATGCTTCTGCAGAATCCTTAATAATAGGAAAATGTACATTTGTATATTCTGTATGTATTCCCAATAGTGACATGACACATTTTGCAAAATTCTGAACGACTCGCTTACGGGCACATTTTTGGAAATAGTTAAAAAGAATGAAGATTTACTTGGTTGTGTAATTTCACACTTGATAAGTATGGAGGCATTTTAGACACTCAATTATTTGTATACAAGCAATTTGAAGGCCCGTTTTCCATTTGCGCCCTAGTTAAGATGGATCACATTACAGGTAGTCTTGTATGAATTTGAATGGGAGCAGTCTTCCTTCCTTTCTTCCTTCCTCCCTCCCTTCCTTCCTTGTCATTAGGGTGTCAGCAAAATTCTACGCTTTGATGTGTGCCTGTCCTTCAATTCACACAAACATGTCTACACTCATACAGTAAAAGTGTGTCATTCTCAAAGGCAGCGTTCCTCTGTGGCCACAGTCATTAATTACTTTTAACAAAGCAAAGAGAGTCTTGCTTGTCTGGATCACTGTGTTGCCCCATCTCAGTGCGAACTCCTGTCACCAGCAATTGCCAGACTCTATGTAGTAAGAAATGAGAGCCACTTTCACCTCTCTGATCCTAAACTAGCCAGAGTCTCAATTTTCTACACTTATGCTCCTGCTCTCTTGGGTTTTGTGTTGAGATGTTATTCTTCCTTCTGTCCCTTTTCTCCCTCTGACACCTTCTTGTCAAAGCAGTCATAGCTCTGTGTTTGAAAAAAAATAAAGTAAAATCATCATCACCTTCAAAATCATATGGCGCATATAACACAATCTTTTGTGTGTGAATTTGTTTGAAATGAGAAACTGAATGCATTCTGTAACAACAGCTAACTGGGCACAGGCAGGCTCATTGATTACTGCCAACAATAATAAGACTCACAGCTGTTGTTGCTGTATGTTGCCACAACTTCACATTATGTTTTCTGTTTTGTTTTGTTTTTAACACACATAAAACTTCAACGGGTGGTATGTGGACATATCCACTCCATGTTATGACTCAACAGGTCATTGAATTACACCACATGCATGGCGCTCAATATCAAAGCCAGAAAATTACAGTTAACTTGATTAGAAGGCGGATACAGTTAATGATGCGAGGCGATGGCCAAAGAACGCTGAGGGAACTTGCTGTTTAATGAGCTAACACAGAGCCCGTGCAGATGTGTTATACACAAGCAGTCAGTGTTATCAGAGGCAGGCAACTCCCTTCTGTAGATCTCTGCCAATTAACTGTATTATGGGACTTGACGATCATGATTACAGTCGAAATGGTACTTGTTGCTAAAATTTGCATTAGTGTTGCTTGTTAAATCATGAAATGGGCTTGTTCTTTTTTTTTTCCCGTTGTGGCATATCACTCCTGTAAATTGCACTACTGTTGAGCCCAGCTGCCCAAGTGACCAATAATTCTCAGCAGGGTTTGAGAAGCTTTGAGAACTGGCATCATTAATGAGGAAATTCAACACTAGTCCACAATAATTGTACTTTTTTGCTTCTGGTTGAGAGATTTCCCTTGCGGGCCAAAGTACTGGAGCGTGTCATATATATGATAAGTAGAGTCGCCTGTCTGCATTGGATTCATTGCACTCTTAAATTGGTGCAGCGTTGACTTCATATAACAGTGAGGTGGAGAGGGAATTAACAAAATATGAACCTCCATCGAGTGTGTTGTGAATTAAAGTGCATTTATCTTGGCCTGTCTTGGGAGATGTCAGAATTCACAAGCATATCAAAGCAGTGGCGCAGCAACCCCAGTAAAAAGATGCTGCCGGTGTACTGGGAGGCAAGAATGAGAAACAGGTCATACTCAATAAAGAGCTCTGATTGCCTGGATGGCAGAAGACAAGTGCAGTCGATGAGGATGGAATAACAAGCGGCGTTGGTCTGTCTGCTTCATGCGCTGAACCTTTGTCTGATACTCACCTTTTTCCTCTTGCTTTAGACCTCATCCTCTCATTTGACCCTTTGTGCTACTTTGCCAGTGGCCTTCCTCACGCGGTCCTTTTCTTTCAGCGGTTCTCTCTCTTTATCTAGGGTTCAGCTTGCATTTACCCAACCATGACTCCACACTTGGAGAATAACAAGCAGTCAGCCTCATGCCAGGCTTTTCATTAGCATACCATAACAGCAAAATGGGAGTCTTTTGAAGTGTTGCATGGTAGCACCAGAGAAGCCACAAAGTCAGGTCAGCCATGTTGCTGACTCTTGTTTGATGAGGCAACTACTCGCTTGGGTCAGACCAACCTAATGAACCCAACACAAGTGCTGACATTGACAAGTGGCTTTCCTACTGAGCGACTATTTGATAGGGTAATGACTCTGCAGACTTTCACTTTTGTGGATTTTCAAACTGTACAAGCAACAACACCAAGCCCTGGACTTTTAGACCTCCAACAATATATGTTTAACACGATTTGAACCGGAAAAGGATGAAAATATTTTCCCCGCTCATTTACACTACAGCACAACTGTTTTGGCCGCTCATTTACACTACAGCACAACTATCTATCCATCCATCTATCTATCTATCTATCTATCTATCTATCTATCTATCTATCTATCTATCTATCTATCTATCTATCTATCTATCTATCTATCTATCTATCTATCTATCTATCTATCCATCTATCTATCCATCCATCTATCATCCAGCTACCCATCCATCCACCCATCCATCCATCCATCCGACCCCACAATCTACCTACCCATGTAGCCATGTATCTAACTATATAGCCAACTTGTTGCGTCACAGTTCTGAGATTTGGGGTAAAATAAGAGTAAAACGAACTCATGACAAGAATATCCATATGTCCATCCATTATCCAAACCGCTTATCCTCACAAGGGTAGCGGGCGTGCTGGAGCCTATCCCAGCTGTCATTGGACAGTTGGCGGGGTACACCATGAACTGGTTGCTAGCCAATCGCACGGTACACAGAGACAAACAAACATTCACACTCACAACCACACCTAGGGGCAATTTAGAGTGATCTATCAACCTACCACGCATGGTTTTGGAATGTGGGAGGAAACCTGTAGTACCCGTAGAAAATCCACGCAGGCACGGGGAGAACATGCAAACGCCACACACGAAGTCTGAACTGTGAGGCGGACGTGCTCACAAGAATATGAATTGCCTTATTCTAATTTAAGTAGGAATGTAAATGCAGAATAAGACTAATTCATGGAGCTAGTGATCTATACTTGAACTCAAACATTTATATGCATCAGACTGAGTAGCTGTGAGTATGTAATCTTTTGTGATGGCGGTCTAGAGTGTTTGAGAGGGCGGGGGGGAGACGGCCCCAGTAAGACATGACTACTAATCATAATGCGTAATGGTGGTTCCGGAGTTTCCAATGTTGAGATCAGATCCTGTGTTCCGATGCAGTGTTTGCTAAGAGGAGGGTACTTTTCAGCCTGGCTCGAGCTGACCGTCAAAGCCAATTAAGGGAGTGCAAATGAAGATAGAGGATGCATTGCCTCAGGCCAGGAGAGTACAGTGTCAGGGCCAAGCAGTCTTTTTTGGGGCACTTATGGTCAAGTTAGTATAGTGTACATAATTTATTGTTGTTTTGTCTTTTTCTAAGTTGCATACCTATATAATGTTCTGCTGTGAATTTCCATTAAAGTGTTCATGTCTCGCCTTAATCTCGTTGAGATTGAAAGCTCTACTGCAGCCTAAAGTTTGTTCCTTTTCAGGTTCACCAGCTGGCCTTGACTGATTAAAGCTCCTTTACTTGATTAATGCCCACTCTAGCTGATAACCAGCCCCTGTAGCTGTGGGGTTGGTGGGCAATGCTCAAACTGAGCGGAACCAGGAAACAAGTTAAAAGGGGCATGGGTGCATCTGTTTAACGCTTTGACCCCCCCCTAGTCTCGTACCTCTAGACTGCTAAGAAGCTAATAAGAATGCAAGTATGCTAGCTCCATTCATGTGACAAATCGAGCTATAAATCACCATGGTAAAGTTTGACACGTTTTTTTTTTTCACTTTAAAATTAATGTCTTTTACGCTAAAGGCGTATTGCTGTTTTATCTGCTGATTTATCTCTTTTCCATTGGTGTATTTCCTCTGTGCAACCATCCGTTATGGTGGACAGTCATGTGGCGGAAAGAAAATTGAATTCCTTCTACCAAACATTGGATTGTGACAGAGTGTCACTGAATGACCTCACATCTTGTCACTATTGTGATGTTTCATCTGTTTGTGATAAATGAGCAATATCGATTTTGCCTTTGTCTCACTTTGACTGTCTAAATGCACGTGCACCTAGTGACATGTTCACAATCACATCCCTGACCTTCTTCAAATGTTTGTTATTTGCTAATTATTTTTTGAGGGCATCCCGGGGGCCTCATGGTACAGGCACAGTGAATACAGAGTGTTCAGCTCAGAATCCACATACGTAACCATGACCTTTTCCAATCTGAAGTCCTGCACTAACTGTCAGTTTGATGAGAGCCATCTAATCGATGCCTGGTCGCTCTGAGAGAGTACCTTCATGTCTCTAACGCTGAAATCTCCACTAGGAATACTGGCTTTTACCTGGCGCTTTTTGTCACCTCCTCACAGAATAATGAAACATTTACCCTTTAATTGCCAGCTCCACAAAGAATGATCGTTTTAATTTGCTCTCATTAAAGCTGTCTAATCTAATGGGCTCATTAAGGGCCATGAATGGAACCACAGTCAGTGGCCTGGACAACTCCCTCAGGGAGGAATACATCAATGGATCATAAATATTTTATTGCGTCTACCTACAGATTGTAAGGTGCCTCAATTTGATGTGCAAAACTGCTTAACACACACCTGCCATGTTGTAACATTAAACATGTTTTGTCTCAAACATGCATCCCAAGATGACAGTGTGTGCAGCACAGCTAAATACATAATTTTTATTTTTTAACCCATTAAAGTCTAAAGTGCCTGGCTCAACGGCGGCACGGTGGTCGACTGGTTAGCACGTCCGCCTCACAGTTCAGAGGTCGTGGGTTCGATTCCGGCTCCTGTGTGGAGTTTGCATTTTGTCCCCGTGCCTGCGTGGGTTTTCTCCGGGTACTCCGGTTTCCTCCCACATTCCAAAAACATGCATGATTGGACACTCTAAATTGCCCCTAGGTGTGATTGCGAGTGTGGTTGTTTGTTTGTCTCTGTGTGCCCTGCGATTGGCTGGCAACCGATTCAGGGTGTCCTCCGCCTACTGCCCGCAGGCAGCTGATATAGGCTCCAGCACGCCCGCGACCCTTGTGAGGAAGAAGCGGTATAGATAATGGATGTATGGATGCCTGGCTCAACAGCTCCACAAAACCTAAGTTCGTCTTTGGAATTACCCTTGAAAACCTGAATTTTCTCATAAATTCAACACCTACAAAATAATTAATATCCCAGCCCTTGTAGCAGACAGAAACATAATTCCAAAAGATTTTGAGACCTTAGACATGTGGCTTGCACACAGGCCCGAGTTTATTCATCTTTACTGTTTCTAAGATGTAAAAATAAAGTGTCAGTGTAAGAGAAGCACTATTTTTAATTTTGAAAATCGAGTGGTAATCACCATCCTATATTTTGTTACAAAGACGTCGATATTGTCTTGATATTGACTACAAACATTTATCTTAACCATATATCACGTTCGACTGGTTCTACTGGTTCAAGGTCCACAAGCGCATCGTCACTGCCGTTACTCATTTCAAAGCTCCCGCGATCAATGGCGTCAGCCATTATGACTCTAAAGAATTCCAGAGCATCCTCTGCGTGCTCACGACACCGTCACGTGTATATTCTGATGCATTTCATTGGTTAAGAGAACAAAATTGGATAAAAAAAAAGAAAATGACATATATGCTCTCCAGGCCTTAATGGTAGAAAGATGCAACAGCGCTCCAGGCTTTAAGGGTAGAAAGACGGTTATCCACTTCCATCCTTAATGGGTTAATCAATAGGCATTTCTTCAGCAATCAGTCCACAATTTAAGTGTATTGTGGGATGATAGTAACATCCGGAAAAAGGAACACGAAAAGCTGGAGAAATACCAAGGGCTGAAGGAAGAAATAGAGAAAATGTGGAGGGCAAAGGCAACAGTGGTACTACTAGTGATCGGGGCGCTGGGGGTAGTAACCCCCAAGTTAGATGGATGGCTCCAAGAGATCCCAGGAACCACATCTGACATCTCAGTGCAGAAGAGTGCAATACTGGGAATAGCTAAGATCCTGCGCAGAATCCTCACTCTAAAAACAGTTGGGCTAAAAATAACAATTTGGGGTCAAAAATGGACCATTCAACTAATTGGGGCAATTTGACCCACATTCTTGTGTTGTTTTGTACTAAACAGCCCAATGATTGTGGGTTGTTTTGTACAAAACTACCCATTTTTTGAAAATGTTGACCCAAAATTGTGTTATTTCAAACCCAGCTCTTTTGAGAGTGCAGGCCTCCACATTAGCCACCGTCATGATGATGATGATGAGGACGCGGACTGGAAAATATATAAGATTGTATAATAACACAATACTATTGGGTTTTGTTGCACATTTTCACTTTTTATTGCTTTATTTCGCAATAATATGAATTATAGCAAAATAAGGTAATGTTATTTTAGCAGGAGAATGAATGTCTTCCACTTCCGGGTCATAGCTTTCACTGCTTTTTTTTTCCCTTGTCAGTGAAATGGGTGTCCACTAGAGTGATAGACTATGCATGTGAGAACAATACTGCAGGGAGGGAACACACATGAAAAAGAACACTCCGGTGTTGTGCAGGCTTAGCAAGGCAGTCTTGCTTTTTAAAAGCCTCAACACAACACAGTTGTCAGGCGGGACTAGATCCGGTTAGGGACGTTTGGAGGGACGGACGAAAACCTACCTCCGTCCTTGTTTAGTCTGTTCTTTTTAAACTAGTTCTCGTCCTCCGTCCGACCGTCCACAAAATGGGCGTCCGTCTGAGACAGATTGCCCAGCGCTGTATTTATATTTATATGTACTGTATATGTGTGTGTAAAGAAACTCAAAAGCAGACAAAAACATTGACCCAGATCGCCTTAACCATCCAATGAAAGTGTTCCCATAAAAATCACTGTGCCGGTCGCATTCTTTAGGGAGGTTATCTTCTTGGTGTCTGGGGATTTATATGTTGGCTCACAGATGCACCACTATAGAACAAAGATGAAAGTTTGGGTTTTGGATCAGTAAAAAAGAAGCTTCTGACCACTGACCACAGACCTATACTCTTTTGGGAAAGAGATCAGTACCTGCAGAAAGGTGGACAGAAAGTCACAGATTTGGCTGCAAAAATGGATTTAATTATGCACTGGCTCCATTGTGGCATTCATTCTGTCACTTTGAATGGCAGGAGGCCCAAAGCAGCAGTCACTCCTTTTTCACTTTTTACGAGGTTTCTCCTACCTAATTTGTCATGGTCAGCTATTTTCACTGGATATTGAATTACCGGTAAGCAGTTGACATTTTGTGTACAGTGTCAATTCTGTACGACACCTTCAAGTGCAGTGAAAGTGACGTGCACCGGACAGTGGTGAAACCATTATGGCTTTTTCTGGGTCACTTTGGAAACTAGGGAACCGTGCCTTTTGGTTACAAAGCCAATAAATGGCGGTATGGCGAGGTAGCAATCTCTTTGTTCAGTCGGATCATTAGTGTGGATCCTACCCCAGGGGTCTGGGATGTGTGGAAAGCTGATTGTAAGTAATGTTTGTTGCAGCTGGGTGGATTTTTGACAGTTTATTGACTTTTTTTTCCCCATCTTTTGTTTTTATGTGTACACATGTGCGTGCGTATCTGTCTGCGTACAAACCATTTGCAACCTGTGGTACCGATTTGATGGTCTGAAGTGGGTTCCATTATGATGCTGGCAGGGCTTCCATTCATATTTGTCACACTGCTCCCAACTCCCCTGTGAATTGTTGGAAACCATTTGATGACTGTGAATGCTAAACACACCATCACAGTGGACAATTGAGGCAAGTACACAAGTACACAACGCCTGAACACTGTTCATTCATAAGATGCCTATTTTACATGCCATATATATATATATATATATATATATATATATATATATATATATATATATATATATATATATATATATATATATATGTTAATTTATTAATTTCTCTTATTGTATTATGGCTATTTTGTTGTTTGTATGTAAAGTGCTTCGTTACAGCTCTAGCTGTTTTGAAATGCGCTATACAAATGAAATTGTATTGTATTGTATTGTATACTGTATTTTGCGTGCGCCAGCGTGTGCGCAGCACCTCTGCGACAACACCCGTCGGTCACCCCTTCTATCTTCACCATCTCTGATTGGCTATAATTGGCATCCCAGGACAAGTTTTATAATAATAATTTTTAAAATAAAATTTGAGGCATAGAATGAATTTTAATTGTGTGTAGATTTTTTACAGCCCGTCGTACATCTTATATCTTGTTGTCACATGTAATGTCACATAATGTTGATCGTTGTTCATCTTATTAAAGGTGTTTGACACTGAGGGATAAACAAGTGCATTACTTACAGGCATGCTACCAGCACTGAGCACACCATTGTGGCTATAGTCTGCTCAAGATGAGCCTAAGAAGTCAGTGAGGACATATGCTGAGGCATTAATCTGTTAATAGAAAAGAAGCCTCTAACAGCTTGTCTTGCGTGAAACTTCCAAATTGAATCTTGCCAACTTTCTGTTCAGCTGCTCTAACTGTGGGTTTAATTTTGAACAACAGTCCTGTCACTAGAGAAATCGTATCCATGCTCAATTGTGCGTTGTAAAATTGAATGGGCGCATATGTGACTATGATATTACTTTTTTTTTTTTTTTTAGCAGATGCACAGAAAGCTTCCCATAGTGTACCATAGTGAATTACTGCTCTTTTTTTTGCATCATTTCCCTCTTCCTCCTAAGCATAGACATGAATATTTAAAAATACATCAAACAAGCATTCATAAAATATTAAAAGGCTTGAGAAACAAGAAAAGCTTTTATCCTCCCTCTTATTTATGTATCTACTTGAGGCTCTCTGTCTCTCTCTCTCGCTCTCTCTCTCATTCTCTCTCTCTCTCTGTGTCTCTCTCATAAGCAACCATGTATTTTACCCACGGGTGACAAACCCTCCTACTCGATATACTCTTCTGTGGCATTCATACATGCAAGGCGGGGAGGCAGGACGGTTTCATACCTATACAGTAGATCTGCTCCATTATCAAGAGTCTTGTATGGCGGATGTTACACTGCACAAAATGCACAACACATGCATGACATTTTAGGAGGATCCTGTAATCTGTGGGGATTGGGCCCTCAGTGAGTCGTTTTCTAAATTTGCATGCAGTTTGCTGAGATTGTTTTTGACTGGAGGACCTGAATATTAGCGTTCAAAGGGCAAAGCTCTTGCCTTCTGTGCTGCCTCTCTCTGTCTGGCCAAGAGCGACTCGTGCTAATCGCCGTAGAAACACCTCAAAGCTGCCATGTTTTTAGAGAAGATCCTGTTAAGCATAAATTTGAACGAAGGTTGTGAAGGCTAATATATACCGCCCCCCCCCTTTTTTTTTTTTTTTAAATTCATAACATAACCAGTCTGCCTGTGGTATTTCAGCAGCTTTGTTCTTTTGCTTTACACTATTCAGGTGATTTTCCACTGCAGGAAGTCAGAGTAGTTGCCAGATGGCTCTAACATTTACTGGAAGGCTGCTCGTGAGGTAAATTCAAAGTGTGCCAACTGCCAAAATGAGGACAATGTGGAGGAAGCAGCAAAAGAGCAAAGTGAAGCATAACAAACTGCAACACCCCAATCTTGGTTCCCTGCCCTGTTGTTTTCTTCTTTCTTTCTTCTTTCTTTACGTCAACCTGCTTAGATAGTTTTTCCAACAACGTATCATCAGTTCTGGATGTTCTAGGGCCACTTAGAACTGCAGAACCTGCCCCCGATTGGGTTATTTTTGACCAGAATAGCCATCCATGGTGGAATATCACATTTTCCTGCTCTAAAGCCTTTCACTTGAATGTGACACTTTCAGTTTGTAGTTTTCAGTCCTTCTCCCCAAATTAGTATTCCTTAGTATTCACGTATTGTAATGTAACTTAATTCAAAGTTATCTATGCTTTATGTGAAAGGCTGCTTAAATTGACTTGTCTGATTACGCCAAAGTGGAAACTATATTGTGAGCGTGCGTGTGTGCACGCATGTCAGTGGAGCTGCATGATAGTTGAAGGCAGTGGGAGATTAATGAAAGCAAAAGCAAATCTTACACGGCTATATGGCACATTGATTCTGTCATATGTACGGCAGCTGTTTCACTTTATGCATTCATTCTTGTGCTTGTGTTTGCAATATTTTAATACACTCTCCTTTCTGAATCATCTGTCTATAGCAGAGCGCAGTGTAAACGAAAAGGATGCCAATTTTTGTTTGAAGCAAGCCTTCTTTTATGCATCTTTTTTTCTTTCCCAGTCAGGGTACGCCGCTTGAGAGAATAAAGGCAAAGACCTCTTGGAGTGCATATTGTAGGCTAAATCTAATCAAAGAGAGATGTGCTTTTAAATGTCTTTTGTTCCCCTGGGCAGAACATTTGTTGGCCTCTCTGCTCTCACCAGTGCGTCCTGCTGCCCAAACTCCACCACCACCTGATGCAATTATTATCGAGCGGCTACCCTGTCCGGCGCTCCCCCCATATAATAACAGCATTAGGACGAAGATGAATGCTTTGAATCACATTTCTGTTGTCTTGCCTGTTTTCAATGGAGTTGTGATGCAAGTGAAGGGATATCTAATCGTTAAGGTGGCAGCCGTTATGGAGAAATTGGTAGTCAGTGGGCAGCGGGAGAGGGGGGGAGTGCTAGGATGGAAGTAAAATGAATTACTGGCCTCTATAAATTCAATGTCATGTCTCATTTTTGTTAATCCCCCTGGCCCCTTTCACTCTCAGGCTTTGTGACTTGCTAACAGAAAAACTTGTAAAGATTAATGAAAAGAGTTCCTAGATGCTAATAGCAAATTATCCCGTGTCATTTTTGGAGCTGTCGGATTGACGAACATTGACCAATTGTTGGCTGGTCTACTGTTGCCACACGCAAGCTCAGATATCCAAAAACACCTAAAAGAGAAAAGTTAGAACTCTCGATATGGTAAACTGTTCGATTCTTATAGTGCTACGCACGGCCCATTGCTCATTTCATGCTTTAGCGCTATGCACAGCCCATTGCTCATTTCATGCGTTACTGCTGTAGCTGTGTGCTTCCAGCACCTTTTACAGAGACCAGTTTGCTGGCTTTTGGTAGGATTTAGTGGTTTGGCTTGAAAAGACAGAGCTGGATGATGTTCAGTTTCTCCGTGCTACTGTTGGTAAACTCGATCAGAATCTTGTATGAAGACTCACTTGGCCAAGGATATGAACTTGTTTCTGCTGTACGCTAATGAAGCAATCCGATCCCTCGAAAATCAGCTCTATTTTATGTTGAAGCCGTAAAATTTTCCACAACATGATCTGCAAATCCTGTCGTAACTCCGAAAACGTGCCATGAACATGTCACGCCTTGGTTTTCCCATTAAACTGATATATTTTGACATATCAAAGCTAAGGTGGGAGTTGTGCATATTATTTTGATGAATGAGATCATAAAGTTAACTTATTAAATTGCATTGCTTTTGGGTCAAATCCTGTACACTTCTCATGAAAACAAGATATTCCATCATGAGGTAGGCCTATAGTGTTACAAAAAGATGCAGCCTGTCAAGTACTTTATATGCTGCTGAATTATTATTCTGTCACCACTGAGACCAAATGACAAATGCAGGTAATTTCTGTTTGATTCAAGAACCAAATCAAATATCCTACTTTATGGAACCGGTACACTTCTGAAGTGAAAAATACAGAATGTGTTATCACTTTATTAAAATGAACTGAGAAAGGGAATGTGCACTCTTAGGCGTTTATGGACATTTGTCATTGAACCACGGGCCATTCTGCTTTTCCTTGCGTTTACCGTTTCTTTTAAGTAGCACAACCACAGTTTTGTCACTGCTATGGTTATATGTCCTTTCTACAGTAAAAAAAGAGCACATTAAGAAATCCAAAATCTATTTTCCTCGAGAAAGCAGCCAGCCAAAGTGGAATACATGCATTTATGTGAATTTATTTAAGATAATTAACAAGAACAAAAAGCCCAGTGATGTCAGTCACTATAATAAAAGTAGAACAGGCGCCTGAGAACTGCTTTTATAGTGTATCAACAAAATGATGTGCAATCAGTGTGTCGGGTAAATTGAAAGTTCACAGTATTGCTTGCCATGACTAAAGTTTGTTGTCTTTCTATTTCTGTATAGGCATACTTCCGACAGGGTGTTGCCCTTCAGTACCTTGGTCGCCATGCCGACGCACTGGCCGCGTTTGCCTCCGGGCTGGCCCAAGACCCCAAGAGCCTTCAGCTACTGGTGGGCATGGTAGAAGCCGCCATGAAATCTCCTCTACGGGGTAAGAAACGCATTAGCATGTTGTTTATGTATGCCGGTATATGTCAGTCGATGTCTCCGTGTGCTGAGGGAACCTGTCGGTCTGTCTCGCCATCTCTATAGATTTTGTCCCACAGGTGCCAAAATGTCTGTGATTATCCTCCTACTGTGTCAGTCAATGAGCATGTTTGGCTGACTTTACCTGTCACTCTTCACTCATTGTGCAGGAAGGCCGGCTCTATCTGTCTTACGACTGACTGTTGGTGTCATGTACGTACCCCCCCCTGTCTCTTAGGCCTGATCGCTGCAACTTCAGCGTATTTTATTGTCAGTCTGATCCCTCTCGCAGATAGCCCGTTATCTTAATGAAGATCCAACACTAATGCCATTGTGTGTGCCTGGCCCTGACAAAGCAGTTTCCCTAGAGCTGAGGAGATTTATAAATAGTGTGCTCAAGACCAGATTTCGACTAAAATGTGTGCTTTCTGTTTATGCATAATTATCGTTCAACTGCACTGACCTAACTGTGCATGAGTAATCAGCGTGAGGCAGTCTAATGAGGCTCTAAACAAACCTGGCAATGATTTCACTTCAGATGACCACTGCAGTGGAATTTAATATGCTTCAGATCTGCATGGACTGCATCCCTCCTTCCAAATTCAACTCTAAACAGCAGCTGTATCTAAATGGGACCTTGTTCAACCCTTCAAAATGTCAATGTAACCAGGATATCAGCGGATCACGGATTGACTTTAAGTAGAATTTTCCCCCCTTATTTTTAGTGTTTGTTCTTGTGCAAGGAAGGTGGAGATTATTAAGTGAATAAAATGGAGTTCCCATTTGAGTGACGTCAAGTACATACGCTCGTAACTGGAAGCAAAACAAGAAAACGGCTTGGGTGCAAGCCCAGATTGAAGCATCATGGACAGGAATGAGTCCTCCCTGTAGGGGGGACCAGGGCCTTTTAATCTCTTAATTGTTTACCGTATCCCCTGCAGTTTGGCACATCCAGCTAAGGACCTCATCCAAGGTGTGTTAAAGAGATGTTCGCTAGGTTGAAGGATTAAGAGCGGTGATCCTCTCAGAGATGCTGTCGGCACACTGGGACTCTAATCAATGTTAGGCCTGTAAACAGTGAGGATAACCGATGTTAGTTGGACAACGTCTGCTGATATGTGAAAGATAGGCGACCACGAGCAGCAACATATATTGCCTTGTTAATCCCAAGACATTACTTCTCCCATGCATTTTAACTGGAATGAAAAAAAAATAAAAAAAACTTTGGAACTACTTACTTGAAAAACACTTAATTCAATCGAATATCTAAAATCAAAATATGCCTCTTGTAGACATTAGTAAAATGTCCTTCATGCATTTGCCATAATTTATTCCTTTGGTTTGCAATTAATTTTTAATTGAACATGAAAGTTGTACTTCGCTTTAATCATTTAATGATTCATAACAGTTTTAAGAGTAAACACAGCTACACCCTCCACTGTCTTTTATCTAGGTTGCTTTTATTTGGCCAAGAAAGAGCTGATTGTTTTTATGGAAGGACATTTGTGCTACATTTATCTTATGTCTTTCTCTAGATGTCAGTATGTAGTAGTTGTAGACTCCCAAAGCATTAAAAAACAACCCTGCATACCTCCCATCTTGAATCAGTGATTATCAAGGCATTTTTCAAGGACACCACATGGGCTGAGTTGATCAAAACTTTCTCGCTTTACACTTCATATGTTTTACCAATGTGTCATATATAATTCAGCCCATTCTCTCTGACACGCAAGCCTCGCGCAGATCAAGGTTTGTGCTCATTACCAGATGCAAGCAGCTGTTGTGCTATCATGTGACTCATCCAGTATTTCCCACAACAAAGAAATCTCACAAGTGGAAAGTAGAGCGATCTCACCTCCAACTCCTTTCTGATCATTGTAGCAGATTTTTCCCCTCCAATTTTTTTTCCATTTGGATCTTAGAGCGAGCTGTTGGCCATAATAGCTATTTGACGTGTTAAGAGTGAGCCTATAATTGCGTGGATGATTCTGTTCATTTTGAGGATTGAAGGTCAGAAATGGTGAAAAAGGCCCATTGACAGATACAGTAAATGTTGTTTCCCCTGAAATACAACTAACTACAAACCCCCATTCCAATGAATTTGTGTAGAATGTAAATAAAAACAGAATAGGCCTACAATTTTTTGCAAACCCTTTTCAAGCTATGTTCAATTGAATACAGTTCAAAGACAAGATGTGTAATGTGCAAACTGATGAATGTAAGTATGTTTTTTTTTGTGTGTCCTATTTTTTACATATAAAAAATGATTGAATTCAAATTTGAACCACAATAGTGGCATCAGAACTGACATTGACCAGATCTAATGGGCACCATCCTCAACCGGTTCAGACATTTTAAAATTACGTTTAAAGCCCCCCTTTCAACATCAACCTTAGTGCCACGTTCTTTTGTTTTCATTTCACTGAATACATTTTTGTTTTAATCTATATGCAATCACAATCACAGACTGTAGAATGACTTATGAATCTCAATTTTGTAAGGTCAGTTTAATAAAGTTGAATTGCTTTCCAAAGTTGGTTTAATGAAAGGGAGACACTCTTCTTCATCTCGGCTCATAAACTTTTGGTAAATGAAATAAATCAATAGTTAATATTTCCTTTCATTCATTCTTCCATTGAGTAAACTTTCTTCAAGTGGATGGGGAGCACTTAATTAGAAATGTTTCATTTTTCCTTCATATATTGATGCAGACCCTGAGGAAATGAGTCAAATTGATCTCTGCAACCTTTTTCTATGCAGCATAATCGAGCTAAGTTAAACATCCTTCTGAGATTTTGACAACGTTTCCATTCTTTGTTAATTGGGCTCATGAGAAACAGCCACTATCTCAGCTTCGAGGTGTTAAAGTGATCCTTTTGTCTCACTGCACTGATTTTCATTTGCCTAAAACAATCACCTTGAGATAACAGTAATATCTCAGTGATAACCTAATTCTCATAAATGAGCCTGCGCGACACCACACATTTGGTTACAGTGATCAAAATCAATCTAACTAAGCAAAGAAATAAAAGTCCTGGATAATTTGCTCTTCTTTTGTTCTTCATTTTGTCCCCAGTTTCTCATTTGTCTCATTATTTTAGATGCAACAATGCTACTGGATGTCTTGCTCTTATACTCTTCGCAGTACATGATGCTAATGTGTGCAGAATTGTCCTTATGAAGGTTGTAAAGCTTTAAAATTTGACTGCTTGTGTTCATGCGTGTGGTGTTTTAGCACCTGTATTTATGTGAAACAATACATTTGGGGATAGTCATAACTATCTGTTCATGAATACAACAGTCATGACACCATTTCCTCCCCCAGAAGGATTCTCTCCATGTTTAATTTATGACACAGCTCTCTGTGTCACTTCTAAAGGCAATTACAACCCATGAATGGGTTTTTTATATGCAACCTCTCTCTGTAAGCTTGACATTTTGCCAAGTACCTCAACAGCAACGCTCTTCAGACTCTTCAGTTGCATCTCATTGTGTATGTGTGTAAGTGAATCTGACTCTTTGTGGGGCTCCAGGAATGGTTGGGTGCGTTCCAATAGCTTGAGTATGCTTGTTTTCCCCTAAACATGCCGAAATGGTTAAGCGATAGGAAGAGTAACACTATGCCTACGTTCAGACTACAGGCAAATGGGACCCAAATCAGATTTTTTTGCCCGCATGTGAGCAGATTTTCTTATGACAGTCTGAATGGTTCAATTCAGATTTTTTTTCCAATCCGACCTGGGTCACGTTCATAGGTGTCCTAAATCGGATACGTATTAGAGTTTTTGCAATGCGACCTTTGTCTGAACGGACAGGTCGCATGTACCCGACCAATACGTCATCAAAAGGACAATTCGCCAATGCTTTGGAGGGAAATTGACAATTGTCCGTGAATCGGCAAAATGTTAAGTCAGCAACATTTAGGCAGCTAATATGGTATTTCCTGTTTGTGCTCTTATTTGAAACCAATTCACACAACTTCCGGTACACTACTTAGCGGACTGACTTGGCGACATTTACGTTAACAACTTCACACAAAGAACATTTTGCGATGAAAATAGACTATTGCTAATCCTAAAAGTGTGTTTGAATGCATGTGAATTACATGACACAACTTACTGGCCAATGACAAACACCTCCAAGCAAACTTAAATCTGTGCTCACGCTACCCATCTGAGTGCATCACACGTACCACGCAAGAACATACAAATGCATGCAAATTACTCAATGGTTAAAACAACTAAATAAGTAATATTAATAAACAGTATTTATCCTAAAGAATAAATCAATTTTTGGCCTTTTCTACAGCATTAGTCATTTTTGTGTCACAACGAGCCATTAGAGAAGCGGCATTCCCAGCACGCTTTGCTGCGGTTGTAATTAACACTTGTGACTGTGTTTATTGATGTGTTATTTTGCTGAGCTGGGCATCGCCTAACCGTCACAAAGTTCCCGTCTGCATATTTAGCCGACATACGTGGTCCCAGTCTGTCCCTCGTCAACGACCGCCAATCGTAGACGTCACACGCAGGCGCCGCACAAGCAGACACGTTGCCAAATAAAGAAAAATATCAAGTGTATATATGTCAGTGCTAGATATATTTCAATAGAATGCTTCAATTACATAATGTGGGTGTACATGTAGTGAAGAGAACAATAAGTATTACCATACCATATCTTTGCTGATTTCACCACACACTCACAGGTTGTTAAGAGTTGCGGAAACAGGCTGTTGGAGCGCTAATGATTGAAGAGGGGGAAAAAAAAGGGTGCCGTTCAATACAGTGCGCACCAAACTATGACCAATGGTCGAATGATTGGACACAGATACATGTATCGTTGTATTTTTTATTTAATTTTTTTCATTGCACTTAGAATGGCCTAAGCGGATGTTCGCTATTCGGATATTAGCCCGGCCCCTTTCCATCCCACGATAGCAGGCATCCACTGGGCATTGCATGGCCATAATAATTAATCGTTCGACAGATCGATATAATTGTAGATATGTGTCAGTTATAAGCAATTGAAACAATGAAGCTGTGTTCCTCCAAGCCGCCACCGCTGATCCGCTTGTTCGATGCTGGTGTCTGCCAGAGGGCATGCAATCTGAAAGGGCTGTGAATCCCCAATCCCATGCGGCCCAACATTGATTTATGTCATTGTGCGCATTTTCAACCTCTTCAAAGGTCACCTTGTGTGTCTCTGCTCTGCATTGCTGTGCCTCTACAACTTGTGCACTATATATATATTAGTTTCTCCATCAACTCTACTTCAGTCTGCTGTATTCTCTCATACTCACATATTTACTTTGTGCCCACAATCGTTTAAACCTCGTTTTTACTATGTGCGCAATAATACTGTTGCAAAATGCCTGGCTTTAAAGTAGTCACGTCTGGGTCAAGGCACCTGGAAATTAGTCATACATACATTACTTTGGGTTTAAGTGAAGTGTCAGTGAAAGCTGTCACACGGTGAAGACACAGAGTATGCTTATGGACAGTCACTGGAAGCCATCACTGGAAGAATGAGAATTTTGACTTCAGGCAACAGTTTATCTGTGAGCATAACATGTAAGAAAGTCACCAAAGTAGTACCAACATCAGATATTGTTGTCAATCAACATGTCAAGCCCAAGGTTATATTTTGGCTTTCTGCTTCTAATCCCGGTCTCACTCATGTGCCTTCTGCAGAGTCTCTCGAGCCAACTTATCAACAGCTGCAAAAGATGAAGCTGGACAAGAGTCCTTTTGTGGTGGTGTCTGTGATCGGCCAGGAGCTGCTGACAGCTGGCCACCACACAGCTTCTGTTGTAGTTCTAGAAGCAGCTTTGAAGATCGGCACATGCAGCCTCAAGCTGCGTGGCTCTGTCTTTTCAGCCCTCAGCAGCGCCCACTGGTCTCTGGGCAATACCGAGAAGAGCACCGGCTACATGCAACAGGACTTGGAGGTGGCCAAGACCTTAGGTAAGAGGACTGGGAACTGTAGGAATTGACACCCATTTCAATCCTAAATGGACAGCGGGTCCATAATATGTTTTGTACATAAAGATCTTCAACAGTCTAAAGTACATTGAACCCCTGGTTATTGCTGGGAATACTTTCCAGACCCACTTACAATAAGTGAAAATCCATGATATTAAGACCATCTAATTCTTTTGTGTTCTGCTAAGTGTTTTATGCTGCCGAATTCTGTCAAGAAAGTAAAAACCACTGCCACAGTTTGTCTTGAGCCATAGGTGCTTTTCATCAACTGAACTCGTTTACCTGCCGGTTGAGTAGAAGCACCTGTGGCTAAAGCCAATTTCCCATCTCTCTCCATGAGTGAGATTGACCGATACCAATCACATGTATTAGCTGCATAGTTTTCACTCTTAGAGCTGCCACCACTAGTTTTAGCCCTTCCATATGCTTTAAATAATTTGTATACATATTAAAACACACTTTTCAAAGTATTCCTTAGTGCCTGTGCATGCTCGCTTCAAGCTCAGAGACACAAGCTCAAGACACAGTTGAAATGACTGAAAAAGTGATATTTAAAGAGGAAGTCAACCAAACATTTTTTTTCAAGAATATGTTCTATGCAGACCCACTACAAGGCATTCTGATTAATATTGTGTTTCTGGAATATGAGTTAAGCAGCAAAATCTAGCCATCTTAGGCGGCGGCGATTTTGTCACTTCTGCAGACTGAAAATGATATCACAGTTGCTCAGGGCTCAAATAACGACCAATCATGGCTCAGCTTCAGAAAACAGGTGAGCTGCGGTTGGTCATTACCTGAGCCTTGAGCAACTGTAATGTCATTTTCAGTCGACAGAAGTGACAAAATGGCCGCTCCCAGCGATGGCTAAAAACGGGTGCATTAACTCTTATTCCACAAACCCAATATTTATCAGAATGCCTTGTTTCAACTATTGCGACAGCTTAGAACATATTCTTGCCGGCTGTGAAATGTGTTTGTCGTGGTTTTTCTTCTGATTCATTTTGTTTCTTTTTTAATTGAACAATAAAAACGCACGACCAATACTTACCAACAGCTTGTCTTTGCCATTTTTATTTTCTGAGGACGACGCGGCTGAGCCAGTGATGTCACGCACGCCCCGGGTCAAACGGCCAGTGGGCGGACCCAGCTCAGGAAAATATTGAGTTTTCTGTGTCTTTTTTGAGGCCTTTTTCACATTTTTACCAAAGTAATCTTTGGAATCTCATTATTTGTGCTTGTGCTCCTCCTTTAAAAAGTTTTCAGTGCAACTTTGTGTCCCTTACACTTTTAAACCAAAGCAAAGCAATTATTACACATATATTTAAACACCAAAATGTTCAGCCAAGCCACATGCTGTTAAATCTGACTTCAAATTCACCAAATGTAGCAACTTTACAATAATGCACTAACAAAGTTTGACTAACATGCTACGAAACATTTCGTTTTTATCTAGTAAAGGTAATCTAGGAAAAAGATGGAGGTGGAAACCCCTCCGCAGCCATTACCATGTCATTGGTTAATGTCCAGTTCTTATAAAACTGCTTATATGATACAGTGTTATAGGTTAAGGTTTTTTTGTTTTGTTTTGTTTTTAACCTTATGTGCTAGTGTGTGTGACACAATTGTATTCACACTTTTGTTACCAGTGAGATATTCATATTAACATTTTTATTCCCCCAAAGTTTGAATCTTCCATATCCAGAAATGGTGCCCAGGTTTTACTAAATCCTCGATCAATTACTAAATTAGCTCGCACAGCTTTGATTTTCATCCGGAGAAAAGATCTTTGTTGAGAAAATGTTCTGATGAAGAAAACAAAAACTAACCTCACATGACCAAGCACAGCCTTTGTGAAACTGTGGATTGATCACGGGCACGTGTACTTTACTTGGGATGTCTGCAAATGCCTCTGTGTTAAGATGAAATAAGATGTTTCCATCCAAACCTGGGAGAGGTGTCTTTAACACTACTGTCAGGGAAACCATTCTACTGTGGAGAATGTGCGGTATCCATTTTCCCCTTTAAGGGCCACACCATGGTTGAACACTGAGGGCTAGAAATGTTCAGAAACGCAGTCTGCTTTGTAATCACCTGCTGCCCTCTGTATAATGAATCTAATTTCATCTCCAGGTGACCAAACAGGGGAATGCCGTGCTCATGGGAATTTAGGCTCGGCATTCTTCTCCAAGGGGAACTATCGTGAAGCTTTGACCAACCATCGGAACCAGCTCGTTCTCGCCATGAAGCTGAAGGACAGAGAGGTAAGAAGCGCACATATAGCAGCATGTTTTGAAATGGAAAAAGCAAGCTAGCTTTAGAAGATAACTAGAGGTGGCCGCAATTTTTTCAGTGTCTTATCAGCTGTTTGTGTGGGATTGTGCTGTACCACGCCTTCATCTGCCGTAGCCTTTTAGAAGGGACCTGAAGGACACACAAATGTGGCTGCTCTTTGTTTATTTAAGAAAGAGGTATTCAGTTGGAACGAAGGTCACATTGAAGGAGGGATGCATTTCAAGGACAGGGCAATTAGATGACCTTTTCACCTTGCAACACTGTCATGCAAATATGTAGTCTGCATTTATATGTTTGACGGAGCAGGAAATAAAGGTTTATTTGAGGATGTAATTCAGACAAATGAAGTTTATTAGGCATCGAGAGAAAACAAAAACTGTCCTGTGACGTCCGCCATCCTGTCTGTTGGCCTCTGTGGTCATTGTCGGGGGCTGACAGGTGCTTGTATTCCTACACAATTGCCATCAGCCAAGGAGAAGAATAGCCTCCATTTCCCCTTCATTCCTTATCCTTCCGACCAGGCTGTGGAGTTTGCTTGTTTGTCCTTGCTGATATCACGAGGCATTTAAACAGTCCAGTCAAAGTCTGAACAAAGCAGGACAAAACGTTTCAAAAAATTAGATCAGAGACATCTCCCCATTGCACATTTTTAGGATATGTGCAGAGGGAAGTATGATTTATGGAGCGCCAAGTTTGCATTGGGGGCTGTGTGAGCGCTCGGGTAACGTATGCAAGGTCCTTATTCTGTAGCAGTAAAATACTGATTTGTTTTTATCTGCATGCAATTAATTGTGTCATAGCCAGTACTGCACCCCATGCTGAGATATTGAAGAAAAGTGGTGATCTTGAACACCACTAACAGATGAATCATGTAATGTCCTAGTTGGCCTAGTACAAGTTCTCCCTCCCTCCCTTTGCTGCCAGTTCCCTGTAAAGCCCCCCTAATCAGAGTCATATGTGTGTCACACCATCTGGCCTCGCTCCGTACACACTGGAGCCTGGCGGATAGATCATTACGGCTGGGTCGGTGTTTTTGTTTCTGGTGTGGACTTTTTATCTGGCCTTTTGGAGGTTGAGGTCACTTCCTAGAGGCCGGAGGTGGGATGTTGTTTCTGACTGGATTTCCAGGACATATCTACCTTCCAGTGTAGAACAAAGAGTCTTAGCCCAGTGGCACAGATTACTGTCCATTTGTAATAGAGTACAGTAACATCTAATGTAAAGTTTGGGGAATTGTTAAATGAAGTAATCAGTTGTTCCATTAATTGTCGGACAAAAAGAGCCTGTTGGACCAAATGGCCTTGCTGTTGTGTCTTATAATTGGGGTTTAGGATAATCTTTAACTTAACTTTAGGTCTAGTACAGGGATGGGCAACTTAAATGCGAGAGGGGGCCACAGTTTTTCATTAGTGCTACTGGGGGGGCCCACGGACTTCCTAGCCAGATTTATGACAAATAAATAAATATGGACAAAATACATGTAACATGCTTGCCCTTAATATGTTTTGTTTTTGATAATACATTTTTCAATGCATGTGTAAAAGATCCACTATCCTAACTTAAAGGGTTTGAAGCAAACAACAAAATAACCACATGTTGTAAATTATTTTCCAGTGCAAAGGGCATCACACGCATGCATAAATATCACAATTAAAGGATGGCACAAAACTGCTGATCACCAACCCAACATTATCTCATTTTGTACATTTTCTACAAAAAATCAACTCACTCATAATGTTAATATTGAGGTAATATGTTTGTCATGCACATCATTCCTAATCCACAAAAAAGTATTAGGCCTACTCACGTTGTACTTGTAGTATAGGGCAGTAGTGATATCACAACTTAAAACCACAGTCAACCCCTGCATTTCCACTGTTTGGTACCCGTCGGTTCACATTTTCACAGATTCCCCCCCGCCCCCTTTTTTCCTCATTATTGTTTTCATATTTTGGATTTTTCTTGGTTTTTCCAGGATTTCTTCCCCCATTTCCCCCTGTTTTTTTTTGTGGAAAATGTGGGCTGCCAGTTGCCCATCCCTGTTCTAGTATGTTGTGACAGAACTTAAGCTCTATAAGCCTAACAGAGCTGGTGCGTCTAATCATAATCAACTCTGGACAAGCTCGCTCTTCATCAAATTGTTGATTTAACTGGCACGTCAATGAGAGCATTGTGTTTTTAAAAGACATACTATTGACATATTTGAAAAGCAAACCTCCAGGATAGTTGTTCCGATAGTTGTCCATGTCTTTTTCCATTATAATTAAATACTTTTGGAAACAATTTGGCAAACTTTTGGATTGTTGACACTACAGTATGAATTTCAGTGTGCCATTTACTATTGAAGTAGAGATTTCAGATAAATAGCTAAAACATATACAACTAACATGCTTTGTATAGTTCTACTAATAGATTCCAAAACAAGAAGTACGGTAATTGCATTCTAATTCTTCAACAAGGTGAGGTCACTTTAAATCAAGAAGTGTAAATATCAGTAAAGTTAACATGCAGGGGATTGTCTACATCTGCTGACAAACGCTATACGATCTTATGTGGGACCAACAACAGAAACAAGAAAAACGAGCCTACTTTGGCCAACTGTGCTTTAAGATGAACAGACGTAGCACTGATGGTTTAGCACAAACTTGAAGAAATAGAAAAGGATGTGTGCAAGCCCTAAAAAGGAAACGGGATGAGAATTCAGAAATGTGAGGCTTGTTCCGGCTTGGAGTGAGTGCTTTGTCAGCCATGACTCTGTGTTGCGGGCCTTACCAATGAGGTCATGACTTGCGCAAAGTTAGTATTCCTTTAACTCGCAGCCTTTTGGATTCATCCTCAGCAGCTACAATCACACATACAAAGACATCTTGGTCTTGTGTTGCTGTTTGAGTTTTTTCTTCATGCAAGTCAGCATCATTAAAAAGGGTGAACATGATTCAAAGCTGTTAGATTGTGTTTCCTACCAAACCTCAAGTCGTCCAGTCCTGTCTGTATGCCCGTGGCGTTTTCATCTGAAATAGTAGGTTTAACAAGAGGGAGGTAACCCTCTAATTTTGGGTGTGAGTATTTAGGAGAAACTGAGCTGGGCCGACGACAGTGCAGTCTCTAATTATGTCTCGTGTGATGTTCAAAAGACTCAACAGCTGACTCCCCCAACCCCAAATTCAAATGTGAATTACAATCAGGGAAAAGTACAAGAGACAGAAACTTTCTTGGTTCACTCTGTCTCCTATCAGGAGTCCCATTTTTAGCTTTGGAATTGTTTATCTACGCTTGCTCTCAGTCCATCTGCTGTGATTGATGTAATGCAAACTTTGCTCCAAACAAAGTGACACGGACTGTTTTATCGCTGATGTTTATCTTTTGGCGAGGTTGAGGTGGCATGGATTCTTTTAAACCTCAGTTGGTGTAATGACAGTGCTGAACCTCTGAATACGGAGTGAACGAAAAGGCTAGAAGTGGGTGTTCCTCTTGACAGGGTCACAGTTTGTCAGCAAGCGTGTAGTGGAGAAGATCATTAAACAGTCATTAGGATATGGACATGCCTTTTCATTCTTTCAGAGGGTTGACACTAATAAAGGATGGCACAAGGGGAATCGGGCACAACTGTCTCTTTCCTTTGCTATCCAATACTTTGCTGATTAAAAACTAGGATTGGAAGAAGAGACAAGATGGCAATTTAACTGAAATTCTTGGTGGGGGCATGCGTGGAGGCGATTATCGTCACGCGTAACCAAAGATGACGGCCTATCTGTCTCTGTCCGTCCCGCTGTATGTCTTTTTCACCTAGGTAAGAAATGACCTGTTTGCATATCTTACCTAAAGTATCTACTGTATGTGCAGTAATACTCAAAATGCTAGTAAAACAACCACGAATAAGAATGAGAAGCTGAGGATACGTGCTAGACTGAGATTCCGAAGTATACGTGATACAGTTTTCCCAGCCCACATTGTATTATTAATGAGGCACCGCCTGCTCGGCCTAGTGGTTTAGAAAACCTAAACAGCAGCTCGCTTAACCATGAATCATGAGGGATGGACAGCTAGTGTCAACCAATGGGCCATGAACACAACTGGGAAACAAGGATCGGTGTGCTTACAGGCAATTACAGTATGTGTACGTAAATGGAGCACCTACCTGTTTTCTGCATTTTGTGATGCATATGTAGAATTTGCACATGGAGATTATTGCACATGATTTGATATTCCTTCATTCCAAGCAATTTGAATGTTTTGCCAAAGAAGACATTTGAATTATGCCCTGTACAGACGTTGTAGGGTCAAAACCTCATAAGTCACATTTAGGTGCATTTCATATTTTTTCACAAATCTATACTATTGGTCAGTCCACACGCGTGGATGTTACTTTTACACATTATTGACCATTGTAACGTGTTTGAAAATGGCTTGCGTTCTTTCACAATGCAATGCTAAGGGTTGAACAAACTTGACATTGCTGGGGACTCTGTGACCATTTCGGAGGTACAATGTTTTGGCCCGACGCCAGTGATTTTTTAAAATTTTTTTTTTTTTACAGAAGAAACACAAGGCACACTGTTAAAGCTGCTCTAACAATACTGTACTTATATCCAAACACTACTGCGCAGTGTGTAAAATGAACCCCTCACTGTTGGGAAGTTGAGTAATTCATCTTATAATATCAGTGCCTGTCTGTTTTTTTCTCACCTCCTCTTACAATCAATGGCAATGCTGAGGGACAGATTAGATGACAAATAAAGAGTGACACAGTCGCAGCAGACCATTCGCTTTCTGCTGAGGTGCACTATATGATTACAGATGAGAGCCAGCAGACCCGTTGGTATTGCACGCAATTGGCCAACAGGCTCCTTCAAATTTACACGGCAACACACGACAATGACGAGGTCATAAAAGTGTTGATCGTTGCAGAAATGGAAAGTCTCGTCCTATATCCCAGCAGGTAGATTTGATGTTTGCACAGTTAGAGGGACAAAGACAAAACGCGCCCACTCCTGTTTCTTTGATGTTGTCTGATGGTAACGGATGGAGGCCGATTAAACACATTCCAGCAGAGCGCTAGTTCACATGGTTTTGATTGAAATGGATTGCATCTCTGTGTCGCCAAGTGAAACAAATGTTTGGAGTGGTCTCATAAAGCTCACTTTCAGGACACTTTTGCGACAGCCTGCAAGTGATGCGGGGAGGAGAATTAAAGTGTCTGCTTTCAAAGTGTGAGATTAATTCATTATCTGATCTCATCGGCCTAATCCTTTGGACTGAGCTGGTGAGGCATTTTCATGTGAATTCTCATCCCTAGCCTCAGGGCAGTTTAAATGTTATTCACCAATAACTGAAATACATTTGTGACTCCCTACTTCAGCTAAACCCGATAATTCTTTCTCCTCCTCTTTGTCCTCTGTCCAGCCCAGTCCTCGTCCAGAATGGCCGGAGAGCCATTTAAAGCTGCATCCTTCTCTCCAACCCAATCGATAGAAAGGCTGTCAGCAAGATGAATGGAGGTTTTAGGAAGTCCATTTTAATGAAGGAGAAAGCGAGGGAGTAAGCGAAAGAGATGTACTTGGATGGAGGGGAAGAGGCACAGCTGGTAGTTATGAATAAAAGAAAGGAAAGGGTGAGGAAAAAGAGAGGACAGTAACTAATATGTGGATACAAGTATTGAACGCGTTTAGAATTATGAGCGTGCTGTTTAATAGTGTCTCTAGTGACTGATGAACGATTGTGAGGAGTGTATTGAGTTGGGTTAGCTAGTCCTAATTGTAGCTCAGTAGTATAACATGAAATGAAGTACACCCTTAGACAAAAGCCTTTATCATTAGGCTGTGCAGATTTCATTTCACTGCAAACCTCTACATTAAATCCTCTGGTTCATGAATTATGAATGCATGTCTGTAGTAATGTATATGTATATGTATACATGTATATGTATACATATATATATATGTATACATATATATATATATATATATATATATATATATATATACATACATACATACATACATACATACATACATATATACATATATACATATATATATATGTATGTGTATATATTTATGTATATGTATATCTGCTTCCATAACTGAAGCAATTCCCCCTAGACTTATGCACATTTGAATTCTAGAGATTTAAAATGTTTGTTTGTTTTCAGTCTGTTTAATGCATGCTGCATGGTAATTGCTGATTAGGAGTTGAGGGCAAAGGTTGTTGGACCAGTCAGCGGTATAGACAACAATGTCCTCTGGGCACTACCCCGGCTGAACCCTATTTTCACTCATTGGAGTCATTTCTGGCTGTGATTTGTCATTAGACAAGTCAATTTATGCATATGGGCTATTCTTCCGATACTGAAAATTGCATAAAAATAGAAGATCACAAGTGGTTCAGCATTTATCATTTTCCCTTCAAACCAGAAAGTCCCTTGACTTTCTTGGCTTTTTTTCTTTAATGTTTTAACAGGAACTGAACTACTCCTGACCACTCACATTTTTGTTCAAAGAGACTTGCTGTTGTAAACAAGAGAATCATGACTGCCAGGTTGAGAGGTCAGCAGAGCGACAAGTACGCATTATATAGAGTGTCGCCAAACACTGGGATGTCAGAGACTGCATTTATGCATTTTGAGAGAATGGACTTTTGCAAGGCTCCTGACATTGCGCCAAGGACCGGGATTATAGCTGCTTAGTCTGGCTCAGTCCAAGCCTCCAAACAATACATATACCCTAAGAAATGCTTTCATTCCCTTTCTCATTCTGCCTCTCAACACTCATTTTAGCTATTGTCCCATGTTAAGGCAGTGTCAGCATTCTTGTCCCTGTGGCACAATATTGAGTCCTTCTCCAATCTCTCTTGGATGGGAGCCCTCTTACTTTATGAGGAGGTGGAATGTGTCTTTGTGGAATGAGCTCTGAGAAAGCAGTAAAATGGATTGAAAATACGAGGCCCCAAATGAGTGAAATGAAAGTGCTACGTCTTAAGAGCGGACAGAGGCCTACGGGTTCTGTCTATATATGCTATATACGTACATGGTCTCGAAATAAAACTCGAGACAGGCTGTTGCTGGACTCACACCAATGTCCTATCTTAAATAAAGTATGGAACCATGTGGCACAGAGATTGTAAAATATTTAGTCGTGAGACCAGAGGCAAAGACTTCCCGGGTATTTTATTGTAGCACAGTTCACTTAAGAAAATTTAGTAGCTATTGCCGGTGCTGTCATCAGATTTAATTGCAGCTTGTGGCAAGCTTTGATGGAAGCGACGTGGTTCCCTTGTGGTGCCACGTTTTGCTACGCGCGCGCGCACACACACTTGTAATTGTTTTCAGTTCTATTGTCATGGCTTTCAAAAACAGCTCCATAGCGAACCATTTTATTTGGTGTAGGAACTAAACTGGTATGTAGAGGTTCTGTCCTTTGAATGCTCGATACAGAAATGTTATATCCTTGGAAACTGATTATTGAATAAAATCTGTGATTTACAACAGAATATGGATTACAAGGTTTTTCTTGAATACAGCATATTAGTGTGTTACAATGTGGTGTGCTGGTACGATGTATTTCTATTTACTTTGTTGATGTAGCCATCATCGCCTGACCTCCACACTTGCTGCATAGGTTTCACTGGAAGATAGATACTAGGGATGTGTCACAATACAATAATATCACGATATGAACCTCGCGATACGATAGTTGTCATGAGGTTGCCGATGTATAAAAAGCAAACGATACAGTATAAAAGCTCACTCTAGTGTAAAAAAACATGTACATGATGACAGCATTCACAAAGAAATAGGCTTGGCCAGTCATGCGCACCTATTGGCAATTAGCGTGGGTCTTCCAATTTTTTTTTTTTTCCAGAATATGTTCTATGCTGGCCCACTAATCTAAACACGGCATTATGATTAATATTGCGTTTGTGGAATATGAGAAATCCACTCGTTTTTAGCTAGCTCAGGGGGCAGCCATTTTGTCACTTCTGTCGACTGAAGATGACTTGTTGACGTAACAGGGCTCAGGTAACGATCAATCGCAGCTCACCTGTTTTTTGAAGCTGAGCCATGATTGGTCGTTATCTGAGCTCTGAGCAACTTCGATGTCATCTTCAGTAGATAGAAGTGACAAAATGGCTGCCCCCTGAGATGGCTAAAAGTGGGTGCATTTTGCTGTTTAACTCTTATTCCACAAACGGAATCAGAATTGCAGTTGAAATGAATCAGAATGCCATATTTCAGTTAGTGGGTCTGCATAGAACATATTTTGGAAAAAATATGTTTGGGTTGACTTCCCTTTAAACATAGGTGGTATCAAATTAAACTGCATTAAGAAAACTAACCACCAGAGGGTGCTGGAACTGCACAAATGGAAAACAATTTGGGATTTTAAACAGATTTTCTGATATTAATATCGTGACATGATGACAACGATATTTTGTGTCAATTTTAATATCGCAACATCACGATATTGCCGTATGCAAACTACAGTATGACTACTCGAATGCATGTGTTTCAGTTACTTTCATTTAATTTTTTTTATGCCCAATTTTAAAACTTGCTTCGGCTGAAAAAAAGAGGAAACATTTGTTTGTTTGTTGTTTTTTGGGGGGAGTTTTATTGCTATGAAAAGTGAAAAGTAACTTTGAAATAGAACTTTTATTCAACATTTCCCCCATTTAGGTTTAGACACCATGACTGTTTCAGTGTTTAACAGGAAATCGAAACTGAGCTGTTCATGTAATGTGAAGGATATTCCCGTACAAGTAACAGCTTTAAAATCTCCTTTCCCTATAGTAGTCTCCCATCCAGTGCTGATTTAGTCTCAATATTTTCAGGCTGCAACTTTTTTTTGTGCCACTGTTGTTGATGAGGAAGATGTTGTGCTGCGTGTGTCTCTGTGTAATGATTTGATCCACTGTGAATGTGTGCATGGGCACGTTTTTGACTTCATTCAGAGAGGCTTAGCATGATTAGGGTAGTGTGATCCTCCGAAGAGTTAATGATGAGAGAAGCAGTCGCTCCACAGAGGCCAATCACACGCTACTTTCTGATGCCATGTGGAGGCTTATCTTGGTCTATGTATTGTGAGTCTGCCTGTATGTATGTCAGTGTATGCACTCCACTGGTTGAAATGTGTGGCAACATACATGATAGGATATGATAGGATCTTTTATAGCATGATAGAATTTGTTACAATCCACTGTGAGCAAACATTAGTCGATGTGATTCCATTGTATGAGTTCTTGACTTCTGAGGGTTTATGGAGAAACACAGCAGACGCAGTAATTATACAGTTTCATTATGCTAGTTTCAGAGTGACAGATAGCGATAGCATTTGCTTTAGTTCAGGGCTTACACGATGTGCTGCGGAGGCCAGTGGTGTCAGTGTGTCTCCCTCCCTTGCACTCCGGGGGACAGAGTGACGGGCTTAATGACACTGTCGGGGGTTACAGCATATCTCCAACTCATTTTCCAGTGTGATTGAAGTTCGCTGTGGGTAGCGTTTCATCAGTGCTGAGCAGACAAAAGGGACCTTTCCAGTGTTGTCCTTGTATTTGTGCACAGTTTGTGAACGCCTGCAGCTCCAAAGAGATGCAAGCAATGGCTTTATGGCTGTTATATGGACTGTGTCACAATCTCACATTCTCCGAGATGATGAGTTTTGTAGGGCCTTGTCTCTAGCGTGTACTTCACTTGTTTATTGCCTGCCATATATACACAGCAATGCGTTTGCTGGCAAACATTAAACAGGAGTCTGCACAAATAAGATTCTATGTTGAGGCTGTAAAGCTATGTTGCCTTTGTGATGCACCTGATTCACAAACAACTTCCTTTCATGATTGAGTTTTTGATTCAGGGAGAATCATAGTATCACTATAGGGAAATATGATCTTTGTTTTGTGTTGTTGGCTCCCAATCCCAATTCTGTGTCACCGCATAGATGTTTTACTTTGCTTTGCACACTGTACCAAGTTGGAATAAGAGGAGTGCAATAGTGGGCTATTGCTTTCTGAGCAATTTCATCCTAAGTCTACAAAGCCATGCCCCTTGCCTTTACTGCTGCCCAGGTGACATTTTAGAGACTCGTTACACTTCACAATAAATTAGGCCTCATCAGTTTGAGGCAGCAGATGTAGAATGAGTCATATAATGATTATTGTTGTTGGCTCCATTGTGTTGCCCTCTACTTTCATTTCTGACTTTGACTGCTTTTGATTGGTTCCTCCAAGTCTGGTTAGTGAAGCATATAGTATGGCAGCGAAGCCTACTTCCTGCCTTGCAATTGTAGTGCAAATATAGCCCCTGATTGCTCCATTCCCCCATTGTGACGGTGCCACTCTGGAAGCCACACTGGTGTTTTCTTGGTTCTCTCATGGCTGATTTAAGATTAATTCAGTTGGTGCTTGTATTGCCGCTTTGAGTCAGCTGACTTTATTCAGCTCTCACAAAGCATACAAAGTTTCCCCTAGCTACTCTAGAGTGGAGAGAGTCAATGAGAGCCAACTGTTCCTCAGACACTGGTAAATCCCAGAGCTTACTTTCCATGACCTGGAGACAAATAGCATTCTAGACAAATCAGCCCTTCAAATTCAGCCTCCCTGCATGAGTGTTTGGTAAACATTTTCTTCTATCTTACTTCCTCTATTAGGATTTGCTGCCTTCTCTTCCTGCAAAAGACTTGAGTTAAAGTAGCGGTGACAAATGTGTGTTTGGGTTTTCTGGGCACAGGTTGCTCTAAACAAACTGTGCGTGCTTCTCAGGTGGCTCAGACGATATGCCAACCTAATTTGTGGTTGAGGAGCTGTAACTATCACTCTTTGACTATGTCTTCTATTATGCCAAGGGCAAGAGATACAATCAGAGGCCCCGCCAGCAAGTATTTACCCTGCCTGTCAATCAGAGTCTGGTGGCGCACACTCGCAGCCGGAGGCAGCGCTGGCAGGTGGTCCAGTATCGCCCAGAAAACATGTCTCAAAAGCAAGCCATTGTTTCCTGATCACCCCTTCCTTTTTATCTGCGCCAAACCCTTCTCTACAACTTGACTCTACTTCATCTCCTACGGGTGATCAGTTTCAACCTTTTTTCTGCCCGGTTATCTGCTGATCATATTTTTAACAGAGAATCAGCAGAGCTATGTCCCTCTGTGCAAGTATGGGGACAAAGTCCACTCTACACCTCCAAACAGGCATATAACTCTTATATGGGACATAAAAATGAATGTCACAGGGATTTAGTTTGTATCGTGCTGTGCTGAGTTCAGTTCATGGTCTTAAAGCTGTGTCACAGTAGGAGCTGCTGATCGGCACCTTTTGTGCAAGCAGAACTACAATATGTGTGCATATATGAATAATGTGTTTGCTTATGTGATGATAAAACCCAGTAGTAGGATCCTCTTTTCAGTGTTTATCAGTCAAAGAAGTTCTCTGTCCTTGGCGATAAAGTGAAGGGCTCGGTGGGAGGTGTTGAAAGATTTGGGTTAGTCTGCTTTAGCTTGAAGGTGCCTACAGTCCATGGAGCAGTGAGGTGCAAAGGCGCTTTGGAGGTGTTCCCCTTGCCTCCAAGTCCCACCAAGTGGAGGTGTACAGCCCATGGCGGGTGCTGCAGGTTGCCTGCGTCACAGTCACCACCCACAACTCTGGTGCCAAGCTTGTAATTACATGTAGGGAATAAAAGCACAGAGGGGAGAAGGGATTTGTGCAGTGAGCTTGAGGTAGAGCGAGGTCCTTTACCTACATGGCATGTCATTGCAAATTTCTTTAAAAGAACACTATACAGAGTCTGATGGCATGAGTTGAAATGGGCAATATTTTCATTGGCTCTTTAACCTGTAGGTGAGAGATGAGCAGTGGCTTCTGGATAAGATGCATTTTTTTCCACTTGATAATGTTTCATATCCACTCACCCGAAGAGCAGTTCTCCGGTCCACTACTGGGATAGATACCTTGCTTCTAATGAACACAATTTGTGTACAACATGCAGTGACTCTGTTCAATGCAGAGCAGTGGGCCAAGATGCTCTGGCGTTAATGGGTTATATGAATATACCAATACAAAGTTGGCAGTATATTTACAGAAAATGTGTTGACATTAGAGGTGTGAATCTCTCCAATAAACGACATTTCAGGTGCGGTTCGATGCATTTTACAGTGGAACGATTCGATTCGGTTCGATTACAATTTGACTGGATATGATACGGCTCAGTTCGAGAAGGTATGATGCAATTATTTTCCTTTTGAAAGTAGTCAATCGTTTTAAAATATAGATTGATATCGGTACTGTAAATGTGGCATTTCCTGAAAAGGGATTTATCAAAAACTACAGAAGTGTATTTTTAGCTTTTGTCATGTTTAATAACCCATTAAGACGTTGTTGCGTTTCTCCCTTTAAAGCCGGGAGAGCGTATACGTCATTTTCTTTTTTTAATCCAGTTCTCGTTCTCGAAAGCCATATGTCTAAGCTCTCAAATTTTGGGGGAATTATGTTTCTATCTGCTACAGGGGCTGAGATATTAATTATTTTATAGGCGGCGAAAATGTCAGGTTTTCAAGGGTGACTCCAAAGACGACCGTAGGTTTTAGAGAAATGTCTCAGGAGGGGCTTAAGGCTTTAATGGGTTAACATGTAACAACATGTAAGAGGTCGCCAAAGCGCAAACTATTCAAGTTGATTAAATTCAAAGAAACAACAAATCATAGGCAACATCAAACCGATTCATACATTCGCTCAGGCCATCGGCCGGTTCAAGCTACATTGTGACATATTCATTAGTTCATCAAAGCCGATTTTCAGATTCAAGTCGTTTTTCATTACACTTCTAATTGACATGCATTTTTCGTGGTGTCTGCTTCTCATAAGTATAATAAATCATAGAATGAAGGCAAAGCACAAGAGACCTCCTGTCTTAAGTTGATTTAGCCACCAGGAAAATGAAGAACCTCTCCCCAGCCCGATTCTACTGTATGATAAAAAGAAGCAAGCTCTTTAAAATTACAGTATGAACACAGAGACACTGTAAGCTTTGGCGTTTTCAAATTTAATGTCACAAAGATAAAACTAAGAGCTGCAGATGACAATACGAGTTGGAGTTCATGGTTGCATGCACTTCAATGCTGTACACACAATCTTTCTTTACCAATTCAACAGCCTCTTCCCTTTTTGAAGCTCACATTTGCCTAAACAAAATGAAAGCATCTCTTTTAGCATTTGAAAGCAGCCAAGAATCAATTTCATTGAAATCTGCTTTAAGCATGAGTTACTGTTGTTGAATGGATTAGAGGCGTAGTGCAAAAGTGTCTCCACGAGAGCTGTGAGGTGCTGACACTGCCTTCATTTTTTTTTCATTGTGTCAGCAAGCTCCAAGCAACAGCCCTGCTGTAGATCAATATGATCCGGGTCTCTCAAACCTTAACCTGTGCAACTTTATCTCTTTTCTCCTCTCCTCTACAACCCTCATCTCTCCTCTGCTTTCCTTTCCACTCCATAGCAAACTGAAGGAGTCTTCTTCTTGTCATAGAAAAGGGTTGAACGAAGTAGTGTAGCATGTCAGACCGGATTTGTCCAGCTGTTTGTGCTGTCAGAGACAGTGCTTCCCATCCATGGGCCGCCAAAACATCCTTGAATGACCAAGGAGCGCAATGTCCTTGGATTGACTGGCCGGCTTCCTGCTGAATTCTGTCATATGCAGCTGGGACCCTGCAAGCTGTGCTTTATTTGGCACCGTGTCCGAATCAACTAGAAGCCATAACAACAGCAAGTTGGCTTCTGAAGGATAGGCTGGTTAAAATGCATACTTCCTTTTATGAAGTTAACAATTATTAGTTTGACGTTATTCCAACCAGCGCTTTTCAATTTAGTGGTTAGCAGAGAAAGAACTTTAGCTTATTCTGCTCGTCCGCGACAAGGGCACCCTTGCGTCATCGTCCCTCTGTACTTATTTATAAAAAAATAATCGTCCTCTGACACCTGTCTGTCTTTTAAACTGCCTTAGCCCTTACATTCGGTCAGTTGCGTTATTTCGCAATAAAAATAATTATTGCGAAATAACGCAATATTATTTTAGGAGGAGAATGAAAGACCTCCGCTTCTGGGTCGTAGCTTTAAGTGTACGGCAGAGCTGGCCTGAGCATGAACAGGTTTGGAGAGATTTTTACGCTCTAGAGATGTCCCAGACAAGGACATACTTTGCATGCAAACAGATAAGGTATGTTCTAAATGTTCTAAATGTTAACAAAACAAAATTGCTATCCTTTTTCTCGTCAGTAAAATGGGCGTCCACTAGAGGGCAGACTATACTAACTGTGTGTGCAATGTTAATGCAGGTAACACACATGAAAAAAGAGCACTGCACAGTGTTGTGCAGGCTGTCGTGATGGAGGCTCCGTGGTATTGCAGAAGAGAACAGTGGTATTTCTTTTTAAAAGAACCCAACACAACACGTCAGTCGGTACTTGGCACGGCAAGGGACGATTACAGGGACAGACGAAAACCCACTTCTGTCATTGCTTAGTCCGTCCTTTTAAAAAAAAAAAAAACTTTTCATGCTCCATCCTTCGCCTCCAAAATGGCCGTCCCTCCGTCCCAATCCGTCCCTGAGACGGAATGTCCATATGTGGTGGTTAGCACGGCAAAAACGTGCTTCTTTAAAATTCCAGCATGGGATTCTTTCTTTTGTGAAGGTAGCCTGCTCTCTTGTTCTCAAGTATACCTTATGAACTACTCAGATATTTATGTTTATTGTAGTTCTTCAATTCCATTGACCAAGGTACTTTTTGAAGCTTTTGATGTGGATTTCCATGCTTCTAAGGAATGGGATAGAATGCAGGGAGAAAATGTTGTTTTTGTATGTGACAACCATGGTAAATGGACTTTCACTGCTTCAGACTGACTTCATATTCACCTACCGGTGACGCAGCATCAGGAGCAATTAAGGGTTCAATATCTTGCTCAAGGACACTTCGGCATGGTCACGAGGGCCGGGGATTGAACCCCACCACTCTTCCGTGCCGTCCGATAATTGCGCCACATCCTTACCAAAAGCCGTACAGTACAGTTCAGAATGCCATTGCATGCTTTGGAATGGATGACATAGCACATGCAATAGACATGCCGTGATTTTTTTTTATTGTTTCTTTTTGTAACATTGCCATTTTTGCAACTTTTGGGGAACTTATTAGAGTAAAGGCCCAATTTTTGTTTCATCTCACACTCTAAAGTGACTGTTCTCTGACAACCAATCAACGGACGGCAATATATTGAGTCACCTGTTAGATTTCCACAAAGGATCCAGTGGGTACGGAAAGTGATCAGACCCAAGAAGACTCTTGGCTGTACTAGCTCAAAGGGTGCTTCTATTCAATACCGAGCATAGGGTCTGAATACTTATGACAATATGATATTTCAGTTTTTCTTTTTTAATAAATTTGCAAACAATTCTACATTTCAGATTTTTTCCGTCAAGATGGGGTGCAGAGTGGACATTTATGAGAAATAAAATGAACTTTTTTTTATTTGGGCAAATGGCTACAATGACACAGAAAGTGAAAAATTTCAAGGGGTCTGAATACTTTCCGTACTCACTGTAAGTGCCAAAAAATGGTACCATGGATAAATAATTGTGTCGCCACTTCCAACGTTTGTCAATAGACCCTGCAAAAATGATGCACCCTTCCAAATTGAACCAACTACTTCTCCATCGAAAGAGGGAATGAGATTTCTGTTGCGTGTTCTCACTCAGAGTGAATTTAGCCTCTTCTAAAGGCTATTAGTGTAAAGAACTAAACACTAAACAGGCATCATGCCCCTCTTTCTGCAAGCTTAGCGGCTCTTATAAAGTGGCATGCCTTGGTGTTTACCTCAGACCCGTCCTGAAATTACTTTCAAACACCACTGTGATTTCCTTTCCTGTCACCGCAAGGTCTCTAAAGAATTGATTCCCTTCTCCGGCAGACATCACACAGCTATGCCTGTGGAGATTTGACTTGAGCACAGAAATAAGCAGCAACCCTTCGAGGCTTTGCTCTGATTTAGAGTACATTAAGATCCATTCACAGTGCCCTGCTTCCCCAGTGTGCCACCACTTCAATTTTCTCCTCTACCCGAGTTTATATTCATGTGTTTATATATCAGAGGGCAGGAGTGTCTGCTTCTGTGTCAGAACAATGCTGACATCCTGTCACAGGGGACCAGTGTTGTGACAGCAGTGTGGGGTGAGAGAGGGGGTCATGTGGAGGACATGTTGCCAAGAACCAGCTCAGCTACTGTGTTGCCCTCTCTTCATTTTCCTCACCAAACATTTGACCATTTATTTAAAGTGGAAGTCAACCCAAAAATGCTCTTTACAATATGTTCCATGCGCCTCCACTAGTCTCAACCTGGCATTCTGATTTATATTACGTTTGTGGAATATGAGTTAAGCAGCAAAATCCACCCGTGTTTAGCCATCTCGGGGGGCGGCCATTTTGTCACTTCTTTTGATTGGAAATGACATCACAGTTGCTAAAGGCTCAAGTATCAACCAATCACAGCTCACCTGTTTTCTGAAGCTGAGCCATGATTGGTTGTTACCTGAGCCCTGAACAACTGTGATGTCATTTTCGATTGACAGCAAGTCACAAAATGGCCGCCCCCTGAGATGGGCAAAAACGGGTGGATTTGACTGCTTAACTCATATTCCACAAACGCAATATCAATCATAATGCTGTGTTTAGACTAGTGGGCCTGCATAGAACATATTATTGTAAAGAAATTGGGGGGGTTGATTTCCCTTTAAAAACATTTTTTTAAGTATATTGTCTGAGAATATCAACCTCTTGAATAGAGCACTCAAATTTTCCACCAACTCCAGTGGAGACTGTGGGATTCAGTTTGACTTTGTGGCTCTTCTGATTTCTTCCGCTCAACTGTTTGCCACCAATGGCTGTAGTATTGCCTCAAACGGGCGGAAAAAATATACAAACTGCATAAATGTGGCCACACAAACACACACACACATGCAGAGGCATATAACCCACAAGCCTTAAGATACTCTCGGAGTAAGGACATTTGAGGGAATGTATACTGGGTCTTGAGACTAACCGCAAATGATCTTCCATTTAGCCTGGCACCACTGCGCAGACTACCCACAGCTCAGACAAAAAAGGCTTTTTCACAAGCCAAAGCTCCGCTGCATCTTGTGTGTATCATTAGTTTACCATGCAATTCTCTTTGGCCATTGGCGCGTCTGCATTTTGCTGCTGCTTGTACAGCGGAGGTGGGTGTGTGCGGGTCCTGTGGCAGATAGCGTGGAAAGTGTCACGAGTGCCCTTACCCGTAGTTTGACCTTAAGCGACAATCAGTCCTTTTGTTAACGTGTCCTGTGAAGGCTAAAGGAATTATCAAGCTTCAGGCCCTTCAGCGTCATCTATGAGCTGGAGCTGGAGGTTGCACAGGTCCCAAATGAACAAGTGGTATCAGGATGTCATCACTGCCAATCAATCAGATTTGTTCTGATGATTGATTCGAGAAATTGGCTAACAGCTAGCTAATGCGATGAGCAGCGTGGTCATAAATAGATCTCCAAAAATAGGATATGCTAGAGCACTTACTTATCTTTTTTTTTAAATCTTTGTATCCGGTAGCAACAGATACGACCATCAGGAATATTATCTTTGAATCTGAGAGGGAAAAGCGAGGTCACGGTCAGTAATTTTGGCTCTGATTTGTGTGATTGTGCGTGCGCGTGTTTAAGAAAGCGCTCAGCCACAACTGTACCTACCCTCGCTTGGCAAAGCACAACATTCCCCTGCTTAAAAAACAGAAGGTTTTGATATGGCCGAGTGACTGTCATTTGGCCAATTTAATTGCGGCTCCTGTGGGATCCATATCCGTGTGCAAACACCAGACCGGGAAGGAGAATGAAATATAAACCTGTAAAGCTAGCTGAATATTTTATTATCCCTATCCCCGCCCCCAACGTTGATACCAGCACCATGGTTATTTTATGCAACACCCCTTTTAGCCGTCATGATTTCACACAAGCTCATGTTGTTTGTATTATATGCATGCACATTGCAGAAATGTTCGCTCATGCAACTTTTGGAACGTTATTGTGCAGGTCTGTTCTCTGTTCGTTATTACATTGAAAGGGAGATGTTTCCTTTTACTGTCAAGATGCATTTGTAGCAGGGAATCCAGATGTGAGGATGGCCTCAGCCTGGGGATATCTTTAGCATTCTCTCTTCTCATTCTTCAAACACAATCTTTCCCATCGCTTTTATCTGCCCTCTTCCCCCCCCCCCCCCCCCCCCCCTGTTGCCCCTCCACCCCTTCACCACCACTACACACACACACACACCTAATACCCTCTAGTGTTCACCGCCAGCTAGCTGCTGGAGCCTAGCTTGTTAAGGGAAACGCTGGTGCATGGTTCTCCTCACCTTCCCTCTGCTGTGCCTTTTAATTAGCCAGCTGGATTTTTGTGCGTGTGTGCGTGTGTTTGTGTGTGGGCGTGTGCGCGCAGGGGTGCATGCGCTTGTGTTACACATACATACATTTACAAATTCAGATTGTGGAGACTCACCACCCATAAATCCTTAGATTTTTTTTAGATAAGGTTAGGCGAGTTGTGGTTAAGCTCCAGGGAAATTAATGTCAGTCATTGTAATGTCCTCTATATTGATGGAAACACTGAATTGTATGTGTACTTCAATTTGTGGGAAAATGTGGTTGTGTGTGTAGCGTTTGCATGCAACACTACAGTCCTTCCAGCCACATGAGACACATTTGTATTGACTATATATCATGTTTGTCGTCGATAGTTATGTGGTATTCATTGTCAAAAATACTCACTCGTAATTGATGAGCATACCGTTATGTGTTTACCATTGTATCTACCGTTAGCAGACATTTCTTAGATATAAGCACTTGCACAAAGCAAAGGATGATTAGAGCCGGGTATTGATTCAGAGTTCCAAAATCGATTCGAATCACAAGGGCCCGATTCGATTTACGATTCACTTTGATTGGTTTTTCGATTCGGTTAAGAAACTGTTTCACGCAGTACCGTTTTTACTGTCATATATAAGACACTTAGAAGAAGCAATGCTGCAAATAGTAAAAACATCTTGCTTCAACTTGGTGCATTAGTAAAAATATGAATATTTACATTAAGAACTAAGCCAAATGCAGTTACATGAATCATGTAGTATGTTTTATTGAACATGACCTGATCAATACAATAAATACATATTTAAATCAATTCCAACCACAGCACAGGCTGTGTAAATAAAGTGGCAAAAAAACACTGTAAACTTATAACATTCACATTCCTGAGACTGTCTCACAAAGTTTCACTTCCTTGCCGTCTTTGTGTTTTTTTTTTTTTTAAAACCCCAAAACCTCCAGACATCTGCCTTCATGCTTGTTGGCGCTGATTTCAGTGCTTCTGCCATGTTGTTTTGATACGCTTCTCTCGCACAGTGATGAGAAGTCACATGAACTGATGGGAAAAAACATATTAAAATAATCGATTTATGGTTTTATGAATCGATATCAGGCTATGCAAAAGCTAAATCGATTCAAGTCATCATTTTTTTTCAAACCCAGCCCTTAGCACACAATATAGTACGTAACTTCACATAACGTTGCAAAGCTGCAGCGCCCATCAAGATTTTCTTGTCATTATGGTGAGGAGCCGCAAAGTTTTTATAAATTTACTATGTGGCGGTGCACCCCAAAACCAAAAGTTGCTACCCTCCTGTTCATTGCCATTACATTGTATGTACTGTAAGTGGATGATATGCTCAAGTAGCGCTGCTCACCCTCAACTTAGTTTGCTACTCCAACTGTCCATTCAACATGTTTCACTTTTATCAACATGCATGGTGATAGTAATCTAGTCTTTTCCCTAAACCAGTCATAAAAAATATTGCCATGGCAACTGCAGTTGTCCTGAGAGTGCCATTAGTCTATAATGATCACTTTTGAAGAATATCAGCGCTTTTTTTTGCCAAGGCATTCATATTTTCTGCAAATAGAAACATCACAGCCTAGCTCGAGTTAGCACTAAATTGCTGGCTAGTGTGAGAATTAAAACACACAACAGGGACTCAGAGCCACAGAACTCATGCTATCAATAGCAGCTCTGCCGCATGACATAAGAGGGTAATTATTCTAAGTACGATTCATTACCTCTTGCACATGATATGAAAGCAACCATTAGTCTAATGTTCTACTGAATATAAACATACTTAGAAGAGGAGTTTATAGGGGAGAATGCGGAACAGATCTTAAGACACTCTACTTGTCAGGATTAAGAAATAGTCTTGTTGGAGCTGAGTATTTGTGATTAACATGGCATCATCCCTCCCATGCCATCTCCCTCTGCATTTGTCCAGTCGGCTCCCAGCACAACCAATTTACCTTCTACTTTGTAATTAGAAGACCCTCAGAGCAACATATGTTTTGCTGTTAAGCACAAGTTGGATATCAAGAGTTTTCAATCAAATCAGATCACTTCCAGGGAAGGGCTGGACTTTGTAAATACAAGTACAATCATATGCCCGTAATGCTTTACTTAGTGCCGCATTACTCTAATAATCAGTCTAAAGGTTTTTTTTCAGTAACAAGTAATAGTAAATAAAGTTACTATTGCCAAACCAACAATCAAGTTCAAGTTACTCATCGTAGTTAATGTGCATTACAATTGCGGCGAGGATGAGTGGCCCAAGAAAATGAGAGGTAAATCACTTTGCTCAAACATAATGCTTTACTGAGCAATCAGTAAGAAGGCACACTTGCGTCTCACTCAGACAGAGAATAAGACGTTCAGTATCACAATGGAAAAAATAAGTCAACAACAAGGATCACGATAATTTGCTGAGTAGAAAAGACTCGTTTGTTTGTTTGTTTTTTCGGCAGGTAAATGTTGCTATTTTTGTGGGTCTGCCATTGTTTGACTGACATCACGGTAAAGCGAGTGGGAAAGAGAAAGAGAGAGCGGTCTGACAGCGATAAGTTATGATACTGACAGTGACACAGTTATTTAAGTTACAGAGCCAGCACTATTTCTTGTTGGCTATTACCAGAGATACCTGTCTTCATCATGTGTGTCAATGAGAAGTAAGTTCATGGATGTCCGGCACGGCAAAAACACGTTTGGCACAAACTACTGGCCTTTACTTTTGTGGGAGAATTATGTCAAAACCACCACATTATTATCCCTCGATAAGTCATTCTCTTCAGAGAACATGTTTTTTTTTCTTTTTCTGGCTGCACTAGAATTAAGTGTAATTGCACATCCACTACAGTTGGTGGCAGTGAGGGAACAGGTGTATGACTGGCTGATCTGTATGTCACTGATATGACAAATTTCACAATGGAGGATAATAGACAGGAGTCCACTTTTTTAAACTTAATAACCGCTGTTGACAGTCAGCTATATCAATACTATAAAACTGGGCGGGCTAGCAGTGTTTGAGTTAATGCCATGAGGGCTACCGACAATCCCTTCGCGGGCTACTGGTAGCTCGCGATCTACTTAATGGGCACCCCTGGTGCAGATTTTTCTTTTTTTTTTTTTTGTACTGAGCATGCACTCACACAGCACAGAGCAGTAGCTTTGAAGTGAACAAAAACCCTTCAGAGATACCATGGAAAAAGATGCAACACTGATGAAAAGAAAGGTGGGGAGAGATGAAAAAAAACAATGTTAAAAAATGCTATTCTTTGTTGTAAGTTATCTATTTTTTTTATTTGTTCTTTCTTTTTTTATTTCATGTTAATAAGCATACTATGAATATTATTTGTGTAGGTTAGGTGTACGTATAAATAGTTTCTGGACAAATACTACTATTTGTAGTTACGGCCTAGAATTAGAGGGCGTGACATTTTTTTCGTCTTCCTAAGGGGGTGGGGGGCGGGAAACGGGGTGGGGTCTTATGTAGCAGAAAATAATTGACAAGGACTTAGATAGATGAGTGGATGGCCCCTGCACTTTTACATAAGTGGGTCAAAAATGCCCCGAATTAGAATCACTGAATTTGACGCCATTTTGATGAAGAATGATCATTTGTATTATATTCAGTATAACGTTTTGGTCCACACAAATCTGTTCTAAACTTTGAAGTGCTTTTGTTTGTAACTTATTTAACATTTGTAACAAGGGCAGTATGATCGAGTCGAATATATATTTTCAGTTGGATGGCCAACGTCTCCACCTTGATTACCTTTTAAATCTGTCGGACTATTTCTGTTGTATACCTCGCAGCCATCATACATTGGGTAAGAAAAGTTAGGTTGTACGGAAGAGAATGGTTTGAGTGACAAAAAAAAAAAAAATCAAGCATTGATCAGCATGTAGCAACTCTATACAAAAAAAGCAGACACAAACACATGCATACACTTGTGCAATACATGATGTAGCTTCAGCAAGCTTCTAGCTGCAAACTGTAACAGGCATATTTGGATACACGTATCAAAACGCATTCTCTTTCACACACTACTGATGAATGAGACACAGGAGAACACATAGTAATGTTGGGTGATTCTGATTCTAATTTTTTGACACCTGATTATAACATTTTCTGTCACACAATAGTCATGAATGACACACATCTACACACAGTACATAATGTAAGAATGTTAGGCTAGGTTCACACCGCAGGCAAATACGACCCAGATCGGATTTTTTTCCCGCATATGTGACCTGTATCTGATTTTTTTATGACAGTCTCAACAGCTCAATTTCCGATTTTTTTCAAATCCGACCTGGGTCGCTTTCATATGTGGTCCTAGATCGGATACGTATCCGATCTTTTCCAAGGAATGGAACAGAATACCTGAGGAGGTTAGGAGACAAACCACTTACAAGGCCTTTGTTAAAAATTTGAGCACATGGTAAAAAAATAACTACACTTGCCAACACTAAAACATATACCGTCTGTGCTGTCATTGTCGTCATGTGTTCATAGCTTTTAATTGTGAATTTTACTGTACGCCTATCGTTAATTATTTGTTATAATGTATATTGTAAAATGTTTGAAGGATTTAGTGTCTTGGTATTTATATTTATATTTTGTAACTGTATTTCAATGCTTTTTTTTTTTTTTTTTTAACCTAATGGCTAGCTAGCTAGGGGACTACAGATGAAAAATAGCCTTTTGGCCAATTCTGGCTTTTTTTAACCATGTTTTTTCATGTGTTATGTGAAATTTACTGTCCCCTTTCAAATAAACCTATCTATCTATCCATCTATCCAATGCGACGGCGGTCTGAACGGCCAGGTCGCATATATCCGACATTGACGTCACCCGGAGCCCAAAATGCGCTCCGCGCAGGCAGAGGGAATGTGCTGGCAGCAAGGAATCGAAGTTGCTTTGAGTAAGACTATTGAATTTATATTTTACTTTAATTTAATCCCACTTGAACCATGAAGCATAAAGTGGACATTTATGGCGATCGTAGTAATTCAGCCACGGCTCAGATCGATTAATTTTTTACGCACGGTTATGATGTGACGTCATCGTTAGTGATGTCTCCATGAAATGAGATATTAAAGTGTCGCCTCGTCATTTTCCCAAAATATGACACCCAAAATATTTATTCCTACCTCCTACCTAATCGCTTCACTGTATAAATGCCCCGACACGCTGGACCACATTTGCTTCCGCAAACACGTCGGGAGCGACATCATCTCTTCTTCTGTGCATGTGGCTCACTTTGGCGACGCATGTGTTCATACAGCAGACAAGACCGAGGTCACATTTAAAATGTAATAAGAACGCTTACACAAAAAAGCATTTAAACATTAAAAAAAAAAAAAAATCTGAATTGAGCATTAAGAACTGCGGTGTGAACCTAGCGTTAATTATAGCTAGCTGATAACTGTTTTGCAAAAAATGTCTGTTAATTTCGAGAATTCACGGTCATGAAATCAAATAAAGTAACCAAGTTACTTTTTTAAAGGACTAATCAGATTACTTGTTCAATGTAACAGGCAACTCTGAATCTGACTACGTGGATGCCAAGTATTCGGGTAATGTTCACTCGCAAGTGGAAAATAGCTTGTGACTTGTGCCCTCTTCAAAGTGTTCTTTTGGGGGGGGGGCGATCATTTAAATTGTTTAGAGGTGGTCCCTGTAGTTGTGCATCCTGACTGTCAAGGTAGATAGACTCTTCATTATCTTGGCCTCCATCTGCGGAGAGAATGCAGCGTTGCAGTTTAGAGGAGCACTCATCAGAGCGACTTGTCTGTGCTTGCGAAAAGATTGTGGTCTTGCTTTTGCTGCCTATACAGCTGCACTCTGAAGTCAAGCAGATGAGCAATCCTCTGTTTTCTGCTCACAAAAGTGGAAGTTTGAGTTTGAGAGAACAAGCAAGGCTTCAAAAGGTACATGTAATTGAGCAGCCTCAGATAGGCTATCTTGGAACATGAAACAGCAACAGTTTGTGACGGAGGGTAATTTCATCCATGGGCCTGTTGCGTCGTTAAACTTGAGCAAAGTGCTGAGAGTCCTTGTGTCAGCAGGTAATTGGTTGCAGACATCAGCAACAACTTTAAGTGAAGGAAATAGGGCTTTGGTAGGTTTGTATACCTTTTGTGCATTTTATGTGAGAAAACTGACCAATGGAATATAGTGTTTTGGAAGGGACTGTTATTGTATTGATTCTTTTTTTTTGGCGTTGGGTTATTTTAAAAAAAAAAACATTGTACTTTGGTATTCATTTATTCAAAGCATCAGCATTTCATTATGTAGCCCTAAGGTACGGCTCAGTGGTAGAGTGGTCGTTTCCCAACCCGGAGGTTGTGGGTTCGATCCTCGGCCATTGTAACCATGTCGAAGATACTGAACCCCCAGTTGCTCCTGATGCTCCGTCATCAGTAGGTAGATGAGGTACAGTGTGAAGCGCTTTGAGTACCAAAGGTAGAAAAGCGCTATATAAGTGACAGTCCATTTACCATTTACAAAATTGTCATGTACTGATGGTGTGTGTATATATATATCTATGTGTGTGTATGTACTGTGTATATATATATATATATATATATATATATATATATATATATATATATTAGGTTCTGTCAAAGTTAAAATTCATTATGGAGATTACGGTAATTTAAACTTTATAACGCATTAAACATTTTTTGTCAGTTAACTCCGTTTTATTTACTTCCTGTGGCAGCTTCCCTCTGCTCACTTTTCAGCCAAACCGAAAAGGTGAGTCACTGTCACAAAGATGGACTTTTACATAGTTTTACTTTAAAAAGTTGCTCTACGGCTCATTAGAGACATCCAAAATAATTTGCGCACTTTGCAAAGCCAAATTCAAATACCATATTAGTTGTATGTCTTTGGTGTATCGTTCAATTGTATTTTACAGGGGAAAAAAAATCATATTCAGGGATCAAAGAAAGCAATTAGCACAGTCTTTGAATCAAAATATACTTTTATTTTTTTCCATATTAATTCCAACATTTTACTCAAGTAAATATCGGTTCCAAGCTTTGTTAAACATTGTAGTTGAAAAATATGATTAATCGCGATTAATTATGGAAAATTTTACAACTAACACAAGGTAAATAGTTACGTTTTAATATTTCAAGCCAAGCATTATCTGTTATTGACATTTATCATGACGCAGTTTATGTTACCGGTTCCAGGCTTGAGAGTGACCTTCCTTGTCAGATTGAATGTCCTCTCTGGTGGCCTGAGTTCAAACATTTTCCTGGCTGGTATGCAGTGGGTGGGACCTGTGGAAGGAGTTTCTTTATTAGCTGGTCGCGTGAGATTAATTGAACATCTGTTCAGGCAGAGAAAGCTGACCCCAGTCGCAGCTGTTTACCCACTGTATAAACATCTAATAAGCCTGCTCTGGTTATTTGCCTTGGAGATGTTCACATTAACGAATGTAGTTTATTTTATTTTATTTTTTATGTGAAAAAATACAATGGAACTGAAAAAACATTGTTCACTTGCAGGTTGTTAAGTGCATGCCATACCAACAGTATATTATGCTTAACTGCAAAGATATTAAAAAATTAGAAACCTGGTGAATTGGTAGTGGTGGATGAGGGAAAGACAAATCATAATATAGTATGAGTATTACATTTGATTACAATTAAAATCACATTGACTAAAAATGAATAAAATATAAAAACAAGTACTATAACGTACTAATTATGACCAATACATTTGACAGTAGCAGACAAAGCTCTCCTTTGTTCCGAACTGTGTTTTGGATCCTTGAGGAACAGCTTACGTCAACATAAAGTGCTTGAGTTGACAAAAAGTCCTTTAAAAGCTTGAATTCATCCAGCTTGAATTAATGAGTTAGTGTCTCATGAATATTGTTGGGTTGAATCCATCAATTTTTTCAATTGCTTGTCCTCATTTGGGTTGCAGTTGCAGCCAGCTGAGTTTGGGCAGCAGGCAGGGTATGCCCTTGACCTCAAGTCTGGTCCTCAAGAGCCCCTATCCAGCTTGTTATATATGACCCACCCTATTCAAATGATCAGAATTTGTATCAGGCATATGCAAAGCTTGCTGATGAACTGATGATTTGAATAAGGCGGGTTAGAGGAGGGAAACATTAAAGACAGGCGTGATAGGGGCTCTCGAGCACCAGACTTGGGCACCCCTGCCCTTGTTAGCCAATCGTGGGCACATATGGCCAAATAATCCTTCATACTCACAGTCACACCACCAAAGGAGAGTCTTCATTTAACCTCACATGCGAGTTTATGGAAAGTGGGAGGAAGTTATTATGTAAATGTACGTAAAATCTTTTCTTTAATGATATTCAACGATTAGTAAAAATGATGATTCATTGATTTCAAACGTTTGTATGCAATCCACCACCAAAACTCAACTACCCAAAACTACCACTTACCTGTTGCACTTTAGTCTTGAACACTCCATTGTTTTTGTCAAGTACAAAATGACATTTTCAATATCATGTTCATGTCAAACCTCTTGCATTATTATTCTGCTGCATCCACAACCTTTGCTGCATTGCATCTTTGCACAAATTCAGACTGTGAATAATATTTTTTTATTTTACACATTTCTTGGGACTTAGTGGGCTAACCTGGTACCGGGACTGTCATATTTTCTGCCATACCATGTGGAAATGGGTGTTGGTACGAAACGTTCTAAGGGAACCTTTGTCCAATTTTTTTTTTTTTTTTTACCTTTAATATTTGTTATGTATATTCTAATGTATATTCTCAGTTGAACTGTTTCATGGATGCCAGAAAGATCAAGACACAGCCGTGGAACCTTATTCTGCGAGATTGCGGAAGAAGGTCTAACCCCCTACCCCAGGAATCCTACTCTTATAATCTTGAAGGGGGTGGTTTTGCTAACCCATGTGACAATGTGTGACCCCACGGCCTTAACTGAAATCAATTAATATGTGTGCCAAGGGTGTCATAGATAAGAAGATGCCAAGTCAGGAGGAAGGGTCACAGTGACACAATAGCCTAGCTCAAGTCACCTATTAAATTATTAAAACGGCTAATCCAACAGGTTTAACGATAAAAAATCCTTGAATCTTTGAAAACTCTACTTAAAATATATATTGAAAGAACAACAGTAAAACAATAATGTGAACATAGCCTCTGTTGTGTTTAGTTTTACAGTAAACTCCAACGGGGCTGTCATTAAGGCGGCACGGTGGTCGACTGGTTAGCACGTCCGCCTCACAGTTCAGAGGTCGCGGGTTCGATCCCGGCTCCGGCCTCCCTGTGTGGAGTTTGCATGTTCTCCCCGTGCCTGCGTGGGTTTTCTCCGGGCACTCCGGTTTCCTCCCACAGTCCAAAAACATGCATGGTAAGTTGATTGGATACTCTAAATTGCCCCTAGGTGTGATTGTGAGTGCGGATGTTTGTCTCTGTGTGCCCTGCGATTGGCTGGCAACCAGTTCAGGGTGTCCCCCGCCTACTGCCCAAAGACAGCTGGGATAGGCTCCAGCACGCCCCGCGACCCTTGTGAGGAGAAGCGGTACAGATAATGGATGGATGGGGCTGTCATTAAACATCTTAAAGCAGGCTCAGGGAGGGCAGAATAACATACATATCACACGTTTTGCTGCACAAACGCATTAATCATTTTTCTTTGATTATAGCATTTTCATGATCGTGACAAGCCAAACTTGAAGTCACTATTAAATTTTGATTAATTGCTCGGTCCTAGGAAGTACGCAGAGAAAAGACACTCAGGCAAGAACATTCAAATTCCAGACAGAAAAGTCCAAGTAGAGATTCGTGGCCAGAACCTCTAAACTATGAAGCACATTCCAACACTAGCCACATCAATTGCACTTTTCTACTGCAAAATAAAGATTGTTTTCTTGAATCTTCACAGTTCACAGAAGGTAACTATGCACTATGCCATGTGACATCATAAAAAAAAAGAAAAGCAACCAAAAAAAAACAAAACAATAAAATGATGGATGTTTACCTACTTATCTCCATGCAAATTCTTAACGCATTTGTGTGGACAGTTTGCCTTCTGTGTTGACATTTTCCTGCCAAACTGCTTTTTGCAGTGCGATTTGTGCTCATTACAGTAGTCTTTTGAAGGTGCTTGTGGAAATGGCATGAAATGTAGGGGAGAATAGACGGGAAAAAAAATTTCTGTTTTAGCCTCAGCATTCCTGCCAGCAGCAAGACAGTCAGCCAGTTCACACCCCCTACACAGGTCTAATGTGTAGCTAAAACCCTGCTACTCACCCGCCTGATTAGCACTTGCTTTGTTCCATTGTCGGTGGCACACCATGAAGTATGATTGCAGTTGGCAAACTGGCGCGTTTGAAACAAACCTACTGCTGTGCTGATATGCATCACACTTTACCCCCTTCCTTGCTTTGCAACCTCAGAACCAAATGAGGTTTTCTTGGTCAGTTGGTGTCTGAGCAGTCGGCCTTTCTCAATGACTTTATGAAGGCTATTTTCTGGATTTGTCTTTGCACACATAGTGGGGAGTTTTTCCACTACAATGCCAGTAAAATAAGTAATGCCTATTAAATGTGGGTGTAGTTAATTCACTTTCTTAACATGTTTTTGTATCTAAACCCTACTCTCTTGTTCTCTCTCTCTCTCTCTCTCTCTCTTTGTCTGTAGGCTGCTTCGATGGCCCTGAGCAGCTTGGGCCATGTATACACAGCCATAGGGGACTACCCAAATGCACTGGCCAGCCACAAGCAGTGTGTTCTGCTGGCTAAGCAGTCTAAAGATCAGCTCTCTGAGGCACGAGAGCTGGGAAACATGGGTGCTGTCTACATCGCCATGGGAGACTTTGACAATGCCGTCCAAAGCCACGAGCAGCACCTGGGCATCGCCAAGGCCCTTGAAAATAAGCGGGAGGAAGCTCGGGCCTACAGTAACCTAGGCAGCGCCTACCACTATCACCGAAACTTTGACAAGGCCATGTCTTACCACACTCACGTGCTGGAGCTCGCCCAGGAACTGGAAGAAAAGTCCATCGAGATGAGAGCTTATGCGGGCCTGGGGCATGCCGCTCGCTGCATGCAGGACCTGGAGAGGGCAAAGCAGTATCATGAACAGCAGCTGTCCATAGCTGAAGGTTTGAAAGACAGAGCCGCAGAGGGGAGGGCCTCCTCCAATCTGGGTATGTATGCAAAATGCTGACTTGCAAAATAACTGCAGTGGCACCTTGATTTACTAATTTCATTCATTCGGTGACCATGCTCGTAATTCAGAACACTTCATTTTCACTTTATTTTCACCCGTCGGAATGAATGGAAATACTTGCAGCCTCACAGAAAACACCAATACAAATTTACAATTTTACAAATATAGTAGCAATATTTTTTTTTAAATAGTTTTAAACTGTAGTAGCAATAGTCATAATACAATATAATCAAGAGGTTGATTTTTTTACTTTAATGTCATAGCTATAAATTACAGCCTATTGTCAAATCTGCATTGCGCAACCTTTTTAATAGGTAAAAAAAATGTTCTAGAAAATAAAAGTAAAGACATTTTTCAAATTGCAACTGCACATGGGTTGCTTCGAGCGGAGGAGGGGATCCTCTGACAGATGAGAAAAAAGGTTGAACATTGCTGATGCAAAATGCCATTTTGGTTGACACTTCCAACAGCTGTAAACAAGTCAATGCACTCACCATTATCCAACCGTTTTTCACTCGGGCCCGACAGTTATTGGAAGCTGGCTGTGTCGTTTATGTCGCACCGGGCCAGTCTCACATTGTAACATTGGAAATATGCCGCCAGAAAAGCTCATCTTAAAAACTTCGTTGGGTGTAATAGGCGACCGCAGCGCTAGGCTAGTAAGACTTCATTTCCCATGATTCTTAGGCACCAAAGTAGGAAGTAGTTCTAGTTCCAGTATGACAAAAACAGACGCCTGCTAGCAATTAGATGTGGATAACAATGGGAACGCAAACATCAATGTGAAAATAAATAGGAAGTTATTTAACTTTATGTTGACCCCTCTGTCCCACAGACTGCAGTGATTACCACAGCATTAAGCTACTTGGACTACATTTCCCTTGATTCTTTGACACAGAAGCAGGATGCAGTACTAGTTCTGATATGGCATAAACATGGACTATATGCACAGAGTGATGTGACGTATTTCTGGTAAAATTTACAAGGCATCACACTTTCCGGGAATGGCGGCTAGTTTGAAGCGGTTTTACTTCAGAGAATTTCTATCAGTTGTCAACGTTCTGGGTATTTTTTCATCATTGTTTGTATGTGTGTGGTTACCTCCTCGAAGAAGAGGAGAGAGGACAGTGGTACATTAAGCTATCACTGCTGTGTGCCTGCCCAGATATCCAGGTTCTTGGCGGTATAACTCCACTTTGCTGAGCAGTGGAGGCAGTGGGTTGTTAACATTTGCAGGCATACATTTGTAGTTATAGATAGCACTAAAGTCTGTTCTCAGCATTTTCTTCCTGCTGATGTAATGCAGCCATCAACCTCGCAAGGGCGCGGTTTGTTCAAGAAAGCAGTGGTCGTTGTTCTTTTTGAGAGGGTTAGTAACTTAGGGTTATTGTTACGTCACATCAACAGTGCATGTCCGCAGAAGTCAAGCCCTCACCGGAATTTTCGGTGCCTTGTTGCGTCGAACGAGGAAGTGCTGCGTGCATAGATGCGGATGAAAATGACCACACGAACGTAATTGAACATGAACTGAAAAGCCGACGTCCATACATACATAGGATGGACAGCATTACATGACGCACTGTCAATGTTTTTTCATCTGGACGTTTTGTGTCGAGGTTTTGAGCTGTGACGTCATATTATTAATATAAGTGTTTCGCATCAAGTATCATATAATCTACTGTCGCACCTTGTAGTGAACAAACAGCCTCCCATGGCTTCACAGATCTTTATTGCCATATTTATAACTTTGTTAGGTTTGGCACCAACACTGCCTTTGTTTTGTTCCTCTCATCGGGTTGTAAACCATTACGATAAAGTGGAGTTCCAACATTAAAATAAATGACTGTTGTGGTGGCAGTTAGGTTAGTGTTGCCACTTCATTTTCTCATATACATTAGTAACTTAATGCATTTCCATTGTCATTCCATTGAATACTTATCTCGATAATTATAATTTGTCAGTAGGTTTCTGGTGTACTGTATATTATTATAGTCAGATGTGTAAAATGTTTAATGATGATTTCCATGCGATATCTTTTTTAAACCAGTGTTTGAACAGAGTTAGACCTAGAGTGACAAAACCTGAGGCAATATTTGTCTCACAGATGCACTTAAGGTGCATCAGTACAGCCAGAAAAAGTACATAACGCAAAACGGTCCATTAGAGTTACTCTTCCTTTGTAGAAAGTGCAAACAAAACAGTTTATGCGCTTGGGGACTAAATAAGTAATGCATTTTAAACAAACAGTGGGATAATTGGGGCTTGTCTATCGCCTGTGACTTTAAGTCACACGATTCACTGTATTCTTCACTTATTTTACTTGGAGCTGCAGTGCGTAGCTTTTATTTGTTTAAAAAAAGTCATTTTCACCCTAGCCACTACTGGGGGAGCTGACACAATGGTGATTAAACATATTAGCTCCTCTGACATCTTGCTAATCTTGCTGTATTTTTCAATTTTTTTCCCGCGGAGGCATTTCTTAATTTGAAAACAGTAAATCTTAATAAATAAAATAAAAGACAGCATTCCCTTCTGACATATTGTTAAGCGATACAGAAAATGTTTTCAATATGGTTTTCATTGACCTCAGAAATTTCACATTTATGGACGATTATTACTGATGGATTATTACTGTACCTTTTCATTTTCATACATTGTCGGAAACAAATTGTTTTATATACATATATGCACACACTGATGATCTACCAGTAGCATCTACATTGTTCATTTAGTCATTAAATTTCAGTGCTGGTCAAACTTCAATTTCACAGACTTTCAAAACTAAATTTCCCCTTGACATCAATAATACTTGCAATAATATGTTCCATGGTCAATTTCTCATCATGGTAAACTTGCATTAACTGTACTTTAATTTAACTGTAATTTAAGTAATTTGATTTCATTTTTAATTTTAAGAAATTCTTACAAGTTATTCAGTCTAATGTCAATCAGAATAAATTAGTTAAATACAATAAAACACTGTTCATTTTAAGGACAGATGAAAAAAGGTTAATACTGTACATGCATCTTGCAAACTAAATTCACCACGCTGCCTTTTGTTTACGAGTGACAAGCATGTAGCAGGGTACCAGTTGTCGGCACGCTACCAAGTGGTTAGCGCGATGAGCAAACTTAACTTCAATGGATTGTCAAATGGCACAAACATATGGACTCTCAGAAAAGGAACACACTCATTTGCTTGAACCAAACTTGAATTGGTTCTTCCTTGGACAACGCCCCGCACCCAGAGCTGGGCATTTTACAAAGACATTTGCAGTCCGCTTATCGCCTTCTACCTACCTTTCCACCGCCTGTTTATCCGCCATTTTGTCCAGCCGGAAATGATAGTACCCGCCTATGGGCCAGTCCGCCTATGATTTTAAATGGGTTTCCCGTAGCGTTTCCGACTACAAACTGCAACCCACGACCGCTAAATTTTGATCCGTCTAAGAGGAGTTTTGCGTTGAGTCCACGTACGGGGGCGGAGCAAAAATAGATGATTGCATAGACAGGAAAAAATGGTCTTCTGACTATGCTTAGTTCGACTATTTTTTTAAGTTTCCCATGAATCGTTTATCACCTACAAAATGGGAGTCTGTCATAAGCGGATATGCGGACCGGTCCGTCACATAGGCGATATGCCCAGCTCTGCCCACACCATTAACAAACTTGTGGAAATGGATAGAAGTAGTTGGTAGTTTTTGTGAAAATTCCACCCATCAAGCACTGAAAGATGGGTCATCATAGGATCATTGAATAACCTGGAAATTGTATCATCAAGGAATTTTATTATAACTTCACATAAAAAGCTAATTTTCATGAGAAAAATATAATCTTACCTGCCATCGAGCGCCTTCCTGCTACCATGGACTGAAATGAGAATCGATTTACAGATAAATGTGAATTTAGGAAATGACATATGAGCTAGTCCTTTCCTTGAAACTTAAAGTTAGATGTTAATTGAACAATGTTCCTTCTAGAAGATAACTATGCGTATAACCTAATAATAAAATTACTATATATTTCAGGAAAAAAGTAATTAAATAATGTCCCTTTGCATATCGACTACTGCTTGAAGTTATTGCTGCACCCATTTTGCTGTATTTAGTGCAGCAATTACACCCTCCACTGTCTGAATTATGATAGCCATCAAAGCAGCACTAACCTTGATTCTAATGGACAACGAAGAGGCTTAATAGTTCTTCCAGATGATTTAGTCTTAACCTATGAGTCAAAAGTGTGCAAGTGGAGAGTTGAGGTTAATCAACCGAACATAAATTGAAGCTGTGATTTGACCCATCTAAATGGTGCACATCCCCTTCGCTGCAAAATATTGCTGATCTTTAAATGGAGATGATCATAAATTGAAGGACTATCGAGAGCCCATTTAATGATGCAACCTATATGTGAGTTTTATTATATGTCAGGTTCCATTGTGTTATAGGAGTCCCATGACGACATCCCCAACCATCTTCTTTATGATTGGTTACAATATTTGAGTCGTTCTAATGTTGTAATGAGTGCAGTTTTAAAGATCTCCATCTGGTGACATTGCTGAATGAGTGTGTAGTTGGTAGCAATGAAGCTTGTTGCTCCACGGAGACAGCCTCCGACTAGTCGGACCATCATGCTCATATTGGAGTTCTGACACCCAGGAGGCCTCACATCCACGCAGCCAATCTGGTGATATCACTGACCACTTTTCTCTCTCATCCCTTTTTTCACTTTTTGATGCCTCTGTCTTTCATTGTCTTCGTCTTCTGCTTCACCCCCGCTGATTGTAATCTGAAGCTGTCAAGCCACTAGTAATTGAAACTGACTTGATGAATCGCTTAATTACCTTTAATAGCTGATTCAAGTAGAGCTGAATAATGAAGATAACCCAGAATGAAGTGGAGGTTGTGAAGCTTTCTGTCTAATTGTTGTGTTGTTGTTTTTGAGGCAGCGTATTGTTGTTGTTATTCCATCATGAATGCCCACAAGCTCGCTGGGAAGACTTGAAAACCTTTTTCTTTTTCTCTGTGCACAAAAAGAAGACTGGAATGATCAAGTCAATTAACAAGCAGCATTCAAAACAAAACAGAAGTTTTAGAAGTGGGAACTGGGAAGAAAACATTTGAACAAAAAACAGCAAAGTGGACACTTTTATATGCCCTCTCAGCTTGTTTTTGAGGTTGACTGCGGTATGGGTAGGGCAGTGGCTGATTTGGCTCTGAGGCACACTTGTGTAGAGATTGCCATCCTTTAATATCCAACCACGATGCCCAGCGGTACCAGCAGACCTGGCTCAGCACACTCTGACCTATAAAGGATATGAACATTTTGCATTCCAGTCCCATATATTATTCAATAATTGGCCATCTTACCCACGAGTCAGCAGGATCTCATATCTGTGTGGGGATTGAAGTAGCGATTTGCCATGTAGTTTATGCTATCGATGAACAGAATTTAATTTGTACAGCCATCCTCTTACATTTAACTTCAAGAGAAAGACATTTTTGTTTGAACCTGTAAACAACCTATGTATTCTCATGTGGACTACTGTTGATACAATCGTGTTCTGCTGTCATACCTTGCAAGTGGGCACAGTGTTGTGACTGTGTGGCATATACAGTACAGTACCCTACTCACAAAAAAAAATTGATATTGGTCTTTCGGTAGAAATTTCAGGATTAACCTAAAACTCACTATAATCTTTACATGTGATCTTTATTCGACCTTTTCTAAACCTTTGACTGCACATTTTCAACTCTTCAATATTTCTGTAAATTTTGCACTGAAACATTGTTTCCCAAGGGCGTCAAATTCTATACCCTTCTGTGCCTCTACCAGTGTCTGTAGTTCTGTTGCGACTTGCGACCCTGTGATGACAAACTGTGACACTCTAAGCTCAGCAACATTGTTTGCTTGAAAGACCCCAAATGCCTCCTAATACCACAGAACACGTCAGTTAGAAAGGCTATGGTAGAGAAAAATACCAAATACCAAATCAACTTTTTTCTCATATATATATTCATTCATTCATTCATTCATTATCCATACCGCTTATCCTCACAAGGGTCGCGGGCGTGCTGGAGCCTATCCCAGCTGTCTTTGGGCAGTAGGCGGGGGACACCCTGAATTGGTTGCCAGCCAATCGCAGGGCACACAGAGACAAACATCCGCACTCACAATCACACCTAGGGGCAATTTAGAGAGTCCAATTAACTTACCATGCATGTTTTTGGAATGTGGGAGGAAACCGGCGTACCCGGAGGAAACCCACGCAGGCACGGGGAGAACATGCAAACTCCACACAGGGAGGCCGGAGCCGGGATCGAACCCACGACCTCTGAACTGTGAGGCGGACGTGCTAACCAGTCGACCACCGTGCCGCCCATATATATATATATATATATATATATATATATATATATATAGATAGATAGATAGATAGATAGATAGATAGATAGATAGATAGATAGATAGATATATATTAATACGTTTCGGTATGGCATGTTATGTTCGGTCCACTTGCGTTCGGTTCGATCCACTTATTAGCGTGAGCTTACGCTCGGGCGCTATTGACTGTTGCATGTGGGAGAAGAGAGTGGCGGCACAGCAGTGAGAGCCAGAAAAGAGCCAGAGTGTTTAAAGATTTCAGTGTCTTAATAATTTACAAAATTAAGAGATCTTTATTGTTAGTGTATTTTTTATTCCGGTGTAATTTCTTGGAATATCACCCAAATGGTTCGCTTTTATTTATTTTTTCGTAAAAAGTAGTTTACTTGACATCTTTTCAAAATAAAAATATAAAAAAAAAAAAAAAGAAAATCTGTTTTTTGTACCGAAAATATACCGAACCCAAGTTTCCAAAAAAAACGAACCGAACCGAAACGTGATTTAACGTACCATTACACCTATATGTACAGTGGTACCTCTACTTATGAACGTCTCTTCAAGTTACGAAACGCCTCAACAGGAAAATATTGCCTCTTGTTACGACAGGAATTTCAGGATACGAAAGGTAAAAATACAGTATGGGCTGCTACTCGGAGCTCCAGAGTTTCCTGAATGCAACATACTCATAGCTGCTCTGCCATTGGCTATTACCTAGCATCTTCCTGGCATCCCATTGGCTAAGAGGGACCTCTAACCGTATGTGTCTATGTGTGTAGGTAGACAGGTAGATAGATATATATATATATGTGATAGATATGTCTATGTAGCGTCCTCGTCATTCGCCCCTCGGGCCATGAGGTGTTCCGATTTAGAAACTAGTGAAATTAGAAAGTGAATTAGAAACGAGGAAAAGAAACAAAGGACAAAATCGTTCTTTTTGTCCATACAAACAAAGCAAGAGATAACAGAAAAGTATGAAAAAGGGATGCGTTTGGTTGATCTCGCCAAAGAATATGACCGTAATGTATTGACAGTCGCCACGTTATTAAATCAGTTCTTTACAAAACGCCAGGCAAAAAAACACTTCTGAGAGACAACATGAACCAAAGAGGGCAAAAAGCGATGTGGACAGCAATTAAAAGGTAAATGACCATCATTTTTATTCTTTACTCTATTCTGTTTTTTACATTATGCACAACTCTCATTTATTGTGCAATAATCTAATTGTAACATGCATTTGTTACATGTTTTGATGCCTTTTTTTGCTTCATAAAACATTAATGTCTGAATATTGGGGGGTTTAGAATGGATTAGGACATTTACATGGAAAACGCGTCTCTACTTACAAAATGTTCTACTTATCATTTTAGTGTGGAAAAAGAAACAGGACATGGAGTAATGTCTGGACTGAATTACCTTCAGACATTTTATGTCATGTACCTTGTAGTGAAAGTACCCATTCCTTCTGCTCTGGAAAATGGGGCTCTGATGTCCACTCATCAGAATATTCTTACCCGTTAAAGCAACATGATTTGGATTTTATTTGTTGGCCATCATGTTCAACTGACCGTGAGGTTATGCTAATGAATTCTTAAAATGCATGAGGAATATGTTTATGCTCTCCTTCTCATAATTAGTCAGTAAAGTGCATTTTGTAATTCACTGAAATGGTTTGGAGAGTATCAGTGCAAATGCATGTAACTATTTTAAGATTTTCCAAAGATGGGACCAAATGCACAAAAAAACTAGACTTGCCTGCAGCACTAAGGTATAGAGATCACTCATTTTGGGGCCTAAGCCTTTGGAAGTAGATATATTATTTGTTTAGCTCGAAGAAATAGAAGACTTTACAAAGGAATTTGTCCAGCCTATTGGCTCAGACAGGATAAATTGAAGGAGAAAAGGAGCTAACCAAATACAAACAAAAATGCATTTGTCTGGGATTGATGATATCTTTAGTTTTCCATTGGATCTGTGTGAATTTTAGCAACCTTTCCTTTCTTTTGATGGAGACATGATGGTCATCTTACAGTACGTTCGTTCAATGGGTGCTGTAGGTGGATTTGGGTGCAGTTCTTTATGTGGCTGACCGCCCACTCAGCATGCATCCGTCTGGCTGTACCTGTCCTTTTTAAAAATCTTCATCCTTCCTATTTCTCTGTCAGTCAGACTGTAGGAGATGTATCTTTCTGAGACTAAGGATTTGATGTTATAAGACCAAAACACAACTCCACCCCTTCCCTCTCTTTCGCAGACCTCTTCAGGCTCCTGCCTCCTCAGCTCACTACCTCCCCCACTGGCCACTACATACAGTAGTGTACTGTATGCGCTGTTCAATGTTGATTTCCACTTTATCCCTTCAGAAGTGAAGGCCTCCTGATAAGTACTGTACTTTCTGGACTATAAGCCGCACCTTTATATAAGCCGCAGCTATCTATGTTGGAAAATTTGATATTTACTGCATTTACAGAAATATTTTGAACTGTAAATGTATGTATGTACCTGAAAAGATTCTTTCCCCTACAGTGCCTTTTAACATAGTAACAACTTTGCTGATTAAAATGGAACAGAACCAAGAGAAAATAACCAGTATTTATTCATCTTCATTACTCCTGTGTTTGAAATCACAAGTCACTTTAATCATCTTCGCTGAAACCCATGAAGTCGTCTTCTTCCATGTTAAAAATCTTGACATTTACTGCATTTACAGAACAATTCTGAACTGTAAATGTATATGTATGTACCTGAACAGATTCTTTCATAACAGTGCCTTTTAACACGGCAGCAACTTTGCTGATTAAAACGGAACAGAACCAAGCAAAAATAACCAGCACTTATCTTCATTTCACTTCCCGCTGCTTCCTTCCTGAATAGCAAGATCGATGGCCTTCAACTTAAAACTTGCATCTTACGAACTTCTCTGTGGGTTCCAGGATGAAGGGGCGAGGATTTGAAAATAATTAACTGTTTGCAATTTGTCGTCAATGTTCTATCTGCTGAAGAAAAGGTATCGTATTCTTCTTTGCATTGATTTTTTCTTAGTTTTCATTCTAAATCCGGTTAGAGCGCCCAGAGCGGTGAAAGAAAAATCCACATAATAGCTCCACCTTTATATAAGCCGCACGGTTCAAAACCTAGGGAAAAGGTTGCAGTTTATAGTCTGGAAAATATGGTCCATTATCAATTATTATTTTTAAATATTTGATTAATATAATATATAATAGAATATTTGACAATATGCAGCAACACTGCTAGAATTCCTGCAGCCTGCCTTTGAAATGTAAATAAATGATGAAATGCCTCTACCAAATTCCTCATATCAGTGGTTCACAAACTTTTGTTTGCATCCACCCCATTTTGGAAACATGTGGAATAACACAATTGTAACGCTGTCTGTGTTGAGCCCCACACAGCTTCGACAGTACTCCCCTCGCCCCCCAATATATTGCTTACCAAGTGGCAGCACCATTGTTTAAAATCCTCTTAACGCAGTGTAGACTGCAGTGCTATGGACCTCTTGAGCTGCTGAACGAAAGACAGCGATTTACTCAGAAAACGCAGCACCATCACTCAAAGTCATCACTGCAGCATTTCCCCAATGTACAGCCAACTGTGTAATAGAAAGTGACAACACATTGTCATGCTTGTCTCTGCATTAGAAAGAATGCATGGGGCTCAGAATGGATTGGGTGGCATATAGATTTGTTGATGTACTTTATATTTACCGTTTTTACTCAAATTGTGCAGAAATTTGGAAGAAGCGTTTTGTGTTACTGCCAAGTATGCTTTCATACACGCTGATTTACCAATATTGTTGAGGATTAATATAATAAACAGACATTGTAAAGTCATCATATTGATTTTGACAGCATACTGCGGGGGCAGTGCTTGGTAGAGGTATGGTTTTATTTACTGTAATCCCCTTACCATGCAGGGGGCCGCACCCCCTGCATCTGCCGTGACAGTCTCCACAACCACATTCTCCTTTGCTGCGGACAAGATTCGTTTTCAACCAACTGCATGGAGCATTTTTGCTGGTAATGTATCAAGAGGCATTATATTCTCAGTTCGTTCACTCGGTGTTGAGGACACCCTAACCTTGGGAGTGACATTGACGGCTGTCAGTGTTCCTCGAAGCTGCCTGCACAGTGAATCTTAACATGCTTGAAAAGCAAAAAGGAGAGGATTGTTTTAGGCGTGAGAACGAAGTGAAATATTAAAAAAAAAAAAAAAAAAAAAAAAAGTAAAACCACACACACACACACACACTTTAATCTATCCAGTATACTGCATACTGCCCAAAGCAATGTACGGATTTAGCTTTCATTCAAGTTTTTTTTTTTTTAATTGAATTGTCTTATTTTTATCACTCTCTCTTCACTCTTTCTTAATTGTTATATTCCTTTAGGTTATGACCTCACACTACCAAGGTTAGATCATGCTGTATCACAATAATAAGCAGGCAAAGAACACATTTTGTCTGATTGGTAGGGCTTTTGTACATGCTGAAGATATTATTTGACTCATGCATTTATGCAGTCTTCCTTTTGACATTCAGTACTTTTGACAGAGCTGGGAGTTTTTACCAAAATTTCCCAGTCCATTTATCGCCTTCCGCCTGCAGCCAGTGTAGCCTTTTCGCCATCCATCTATCCACCTTTTTGTCTCGCCGGACCAAACTGTAATCGCATATAGGCTGGTCCGCCTATCATTTTAAACGGGCTTCCATTAGTGTTTCCGTATACCAACTTCGACCACCTCGCACTAGTTCAGACTTCTGAAGGCGCATAGACAGGGGTGCACATTACTGGTACGCATGCGCAACAGAAATCACTGATGCGTACCGTCATTTGCGTCCCGACGCGTATTTGCGTACCTGTACACGCTAGTGATGCAGTGGAACGAATCATCTTTGATTGGTAAGGATCAAGCATCGGTTCAGGATGGGCACGATTCGCAGAATGGTTGGTAAAAAAAAATGTGCGTGTTCACGTACGTTGCAAGTACAAGAGTGTTTTTCAAACATACTCAACGAACACACCGCCTCCACAAAGTCTAACTTCAAAATAAAGCTTACCAAACAATACATTGAGTCATTAATGCCAATGCAATAGCCTCGTGAACTTTTACTTTGAAGTTGGCCCACGTGTTAGCGTAACGGCTAACATGACTTCCGGGATCGTCGTATCAGCAGTTTTGATGCTTGCTACCAAACAAACCACTGGTTAATTACGCTGACATTGTATGATACGCCAAAAGAGTAGAGGTGGGCGATATATATCGTCATCGATATCATCGTCAATCTTGCTTTCATGATGTCTAACTTTACATTATCGAGTATTAATACTGCCTTGAAAAGCATAACGAGTCAGTCGACGGCCGCAAAGTATGAGGAAATGCTGAAACCCTCATTCGGCAAATCAGGTTGCATTGACAGCAGAGGAGCAGGAAGTGATAATCATTCGAAGAATCTGTGGGCAGGACCCAGTCACGTGACTCTGTCCGCAATGCAGCCGCTCTTTTTCAAGTATGGAGGAATGTACAGCAAATTGACAAAGAAAATGTTATGGAATTGTTAAATTGAATATTATGCCAATAAAAAAAAAAAAAACGAAAAAAAAAGGAGGAATGTATAACGGGGAATAATAGCAAGGTGCAAATCCACGTCGTCCGTAGTCTGTAAATAGTTTGAGCTTGACAAAACTGACGTCGTTGGGAATAACATTGCCAAAACGGTCACCGTGAAGAGCAATTCTGTTGCACCACGAGCCATATGGATTATGAGGAAAACTTGGTGACCGCGCAAGCACGCTAAACAAAAGCTTAAAGACACACACTCAGAAAACAGTCGCCGAGTTGAACCAACAAATATAAACGCAAGTACGCACACACACACCCAGTACTTTAGCAAGCAAGTCAAACGTGACAGCCTGGATGTTCGGTTAACATTCAGTTTACATCCTTTTATCCCGCATCTGTCATAACTAGCCTGTATTCCCGAGGCATGTTGCACAAACTACGGTGGCTTATTAGTGTGACGCCAGGATACACCCAATCATGAATAAAGTCACAAGTCGACATATCACAGCGATGAATGAGTGGGAAAATGCAATTTTCTGTTAATTGCAGTTTTGTTATTCAACTTTATTCTGAATACAGTGGCCAATGTATGAGAATGGGTGTTGTCATGACAACGTCTTTTTTTTTCTCCCGCTTGCACAAATCACATATCAAATACATTTATTTACCATTCAGATTTTTTGCCCATATCGCACACCCCTAGCTGTCCGGCGTTAGTGGCTAGCAGCTGTTATCTTTAAATAGTAGTTCAGTTGTGCGTTGGCTTACTTTTTTTTTTTTAAACTTCTTTTTCTATATTGTGGACCTACATTACTTTGTAATGTGCTGTTCATGTTTTAAGAAAGGTGCCTTAAATTGCACTTCAAGTCTTTTTCATTAGAAAAAAAAATAAAGTCCATTGTGTTCTTAAATCCTAATCCTCCTATTAGACATTAGGACTTGATTTTTTTATGAGCAAAAGCCTTTTATAAAATAAATCAAGACAAAGTTCTAATCAGCTTTTTTTATTTATTTATTTATTTATTTTAGCTCATACAAAAAAACGATCCGATCCGTGACTCAAAATCCATGACCGATCTGAACCATGACTTATGTGATCCGGTGGACCACTAGTGAATACAAAAGACAATGTGCACCCCTGCGCATGGAACATATTATTACAAAGATTATTTGGGGGGGTGAACTCTTTAATTTCAGACTCACGGGTCTGCCAAACTCTCACCAACTCCGGTCCTCGAGGGCACCTGTCCTGCAGGTTTTCAATCTCTCCCCGCTGTAATACACCTGTTAAAATGATCAGTAACTGATCATTTTAACAGGTGTGTTACAGCGGGGAGAGATTGAAAACCTGCAGGACAGGTGTTCTCGAGGACCGCAGTTTGTGACCCCTGGTCTAAACATGTTTAACATATTTACATATTTAATTGTAAAACATCAAACAAGGGAGTGTTTGTGTAGCCTGTGTCGAGGTCCTTCGTGTGGCAGGGTTGTGAAATGTGAAAACACACAAGCTAATCCCAGTGGTACTGTCATCATCATCACAACCTTCTAATCCCCTTTCCATCGTTTGTCACACCACCGCATGCCTCCTCCATGTTTCCAAATGATTTGGATCCCTGTTATCTAGTTGCTGTCTGTACTCCCTGGTACTCCACTTTCCTGTTAGCCTGTCTCGGTGCAGATGTTGCACAGCCATCATGGTCAAACAGTGTGGTGGCCAATAAACATTTGCTGTACAGCTGTCTTCCCTTTCCTGGAGAGTTTCTCTTGTGCAATATTAATGCTACTGGTGCTATGTACTATTGTAGCCTCACTGAATGATGGTTGACAATCGCAGTGAAAGGCAAGTCAGAGAAAAGGAGCCCAGATTCATTAGATATTCTGTGATGTGTTTTTACAATCCTTTGAGATTGCTGTTGTGCATAGGCTGGTGGATCTCCGGGGGAATATGCGTGTGTGTTTGGCTATGTGTGTTGCAGCAGATGGCTGTTATTTTTCATAGGATCATATTTTATCAGAGATAATACATCCAGCAGCAGCTTCTCGATTATTTATTGTTTTTTCATACTTATCTAAATTCAGAATTGTTTGCTGAGCTTTTCGTCAACTTCAGCCGCTCTTACATTATTCGTCATCAGAATCATCTCAAACTCCAGTGCAAAAGCCATTGATCTAAAAAAAAAGGAATAGCTAAATAAAAATACAGTGAAAACACAAAAGCCAGCTTATGATTGCACTACATTTATAATGGCTATAATTGTACGGAAGTGTGTGGTGTAAGCAGAGACCAGATGGCACTGAGAGCATATTTTACATCCAAATGGCTTGCATTTTCTCTACTGTAATTTTACCCCTTTGGAGTTCTTAAACTTAATATTCTCTCTTCACAGGCATTATTCACCAGATGAAAGGAGACTATGAGACCGCACTTAAACTCCACAAAACACACCTGGCCATTGCTCAGGAGCTGAACGACTATGCCGCACAGGGGCGGGCTTATGGAAACATGGGCAATGCCTACAATGCCCTAGGAGTCTTTGACCATGCTGTTCGCTACCACCGTCAGGAGTTGCAGATCTCCATGGAGGTCAATGACCGCGCCTCACAGGCATCCACTCATGGAAATTTGGCTGTAGCTTACCAATCTTTGGGAGCCCATGATCGGGCTTTGCAGCATTACCAGAACCATCTCAACATTGCTCGCGAGCTCCGAGACGTCCAGAGCGAGGCTCGAGCCCTGGGTAACCTTGGCAACTTCCACTGCTCTCGGGGAGAATTCCCTCAGGCGGTGCCCTATTATGAGCAGTACCTGCGCTTGTCCCCTGACCTCCAAGACATGGAAAGTGAAGGAAAAGTTTGTCACAATTTGGGCTATGCCCACTACTGCCTGGGCAACTTCCAGGATGCTGTTAAATACTACGAGCAAGACCTCGCTTTGGCCAAGGACCTTCATGACAAACTAAGTCAAGCCAAGGCATATTGTAATCTAGGTTTGGCCTTCAAGGCCCTGGGAGACTTTGCGAAGGCAGAGGAATGTCAGAAATACCTGTTGTCGCTTGCCCAGTCCTTGAATAATTCACAGGCTCGCTTCAGAGCTCTTGGCAACCTTGGGGACATATTTGTCTGTAAAAAAGATGTGGCTGGAGCCATTCAATTTTATGAACAGCAGTTGGCCTTAGCTCATCAGGTATTCAACAACACACATTTTGTACATTTAAATGACATGTAAATGTACATTGTCAAATAATTCAGAAAATGCTTTTTGTGTAATTGTCATGGTCATCATGTTTTGTTTTGTTTTGTCCGGTTTCAGGTGAAGGAGCGTAGGATGGAGGCCTGCGCCTATGCTGCCCTCGGGGCCACTTACAGACTTGTGCATAAATATGACAAAGCTCTAGGCTACCACACTCAAGAGCTGGAGGTCTATCAAGAGCTCGGGGACATGTCTGGAGAGTGCAAAGCTCACGGTCACCTGGCAGCAGTCTACATGGCCTTGGGGAAGTACGCCATGGCTTTCAAGAGCTATGAAGAGCAGTTGGAACTAGGGCAGAGGTTGAAGGATCCTGTTGTGGAGGCGCAGGTGTATGGAAATATGGGCATAACAAAAATGAATGTTGGAGTGATGGAGGAAGCTATCGGGTACCTGGAGCAACAGCTTGCTACTTTACAGCAGCTAAGTGGCAATGAGGCCATCATGGACAGGGGCAGGGCCTACGGAAACCTTGGAGACTGTTATGAGGCTCTTGGTGACTTTGAGGAAGCCATCAAGTACTACGACCAGTATTTGTCAGTCGCACAGAGTCTCAACCGTATGCAGGATCAGGAGAAGGCATACAGAGGCTTGGGAAACGGACACAGGTGAGTCTGCTTCAATTGGCGAAGGTTAGGATGAATATTTTTTTAATGTTCATTTCCTTTTTTTTTCACAAATGGGTTGGACATCATCAAAGCATTTTGACACTCAATATGTACAGAGCCTCGAAGACGGCGAGTCAGTGTTTTATTTTTACTCGAGATTTGCAACGTATATTTAAGGTTTGAGGAATAAGGTTTGCTTCACCTGCAGATAGTTGTATTTACTGAATATATTTAAGAATTATAGTAATCCTTGTTTGCGTACTATTTCTTTTAGAAATACCCTTAGCAAAGCTACTGTGCTAGATAGTGCTAGCTGTCTCAGCAACATCAGCGGAGCTCACGTTACCTGCAAGTTAAGAAGTTTTGACACACCGAAGCTCACTGATTTCAAGGAGGACTCTGATACCTAGACTTTTTTTTTACCTTTGTGTTGTGTCAAAGATCGCAACCAAGGAGTCTACAATGGAAATATACAGTATTTGCAAAACTGCGTGCTGTCAAGTTCTCATCTGGCAAATTGTTTTCTTCATGTGCGTTGTCAGCACCATTGCTATCACACGTGGTGGTATTAGACAAGCACGAGCTCAGAGGGAATTCAAAGTAATCACTCACAAAGCCCTCTCATCTTCCAACAGTTTCCAGTCAAATACATGAATGCTGCTGAAGACTTTGATTCTCATACCTACCCATACCCTTTCAACTGGCATTAAACAATTGTTGCTATCCCTGAGACTGTGAGAGCTGCAGTAAATGTTAGAAAGCTATGAAAGCCAGTTAAAGGTTTCAAATGGGATTGATATACCTCTGTCTAGTGTAGGTATACACACACTGTATACAATCTAAAGAGGAGACAGGCTTCTTTCAAACAATGATCCATCTCATCTTAGACTATGTCAAACACAGCGGTAATTTCATATGCAGGTTTACAAATCTCAAATTTGCCCTGAATTGTTTTGTGTTATGCAGGTGTCCTCAAAAATAAAACACTCCATAAGCACTAAATTTGGTACACTTGAGTGTATTTACATAATAGTATGCTTATTATTGCGGTTGCATTTTGCATTGTTATAGAACACATCTGTATCGATCTTTGGGTCTGCGTATCTGCCTGTGTGCGCGCGCCTCGTTCTGACGCTTTCTGTTTGTCGCGTTAGGGCAATGGGGAACCTCCAACAGTCGCTGGTGTGCTTTGAGAAGCGTCTAGTGGTGGCTCATGAGCTGGGAGAGTGCGGAGTCAAGGCTCAGGCCTACGGCGAACTGGGCGCGCTCCACAGCCAGTTAGGCAATTATGAGCAAGCCATCTCTTGTCTGGAGCGTCAACTGGTCATTGCTCGTGACACCCAAGACCGACTACTTGAGGGCGATGCCAGCTGCGGTCTCGGAGCCGTATACCAAGCGATGGGAGAATACGAGACAGCGCTGCGATGCCACCAGAGTGACCTCGAGATCGCGGAGGAAGCTGGAAGCACCACGCGCCAGGCTCGTGCCTACGGGAACCTCGGCCTCACCTACGAGTCCCTGGGAAACTACGAGAGGGCAGTTGTGTTCCAAGAGCAGCATCTAAGTGTGGCAGCGCAGACTAATGACTTGGCTGCCAAGACGCTAGCCTATGGCAGCCTGGGGAGAACACACCACGCACTGCAGAACTATTCTCAAGCTGTCATGTACCTGCAGGAAGGTGAGTGAGGCAGCGAGAACTGCAATGAGCATTGCCTTTGTTGTCTGAGCTGATAGGCTTAGAGTTTGTGAATTCATGAATATGAAATTCAGAGCCTATTTGCTGCTAAGCCTTTGCTACATTTTTATTAGGATATGCACATTTGTGTGGCTGTATATGTGCGCTTGTGCTTATGAGCGCACTGGGGATTCAGGGTGCGGTTTATGCATCTGCCCATGTCTCTCTTGTCGTATGGGTATTCCAGTGTTTGTGTCTGCGCAAACCTATGTGGATGTGTGCCAAAGCCTTTTTCCTGTTTACTGCCGACTGCTCTACCCACCTCTGTATCTTCTTTCCGCAGAGAGTTCTTTGCAGCGAGTTGCCAAAAGATCTTTTCACACAGTGGCACATTCCACGTGTCAGATTATAATGAAAAGAAAACCCCCAGCTCGGCCTCTCAAAAATTGGTTATCTCAGTCAGTGCAGATGTGATAGGTTGTAGTCCCCCATTTATGTGTGCTAAATATCCACTCCTCTAGCTTTGCACATGATCATTAACAGACCTCTTGCTCAGGCACACCCACTGTTTTATGGCTCAAACCCTGTTTGAATCCAAGAAAATTGCAGCTCCAATGTGGGGCAAGTCATAGCTCACCCTGCAGGGAGTGAATGCAAGAAATCCGGAATATATCTCCTCTAGCTTCCAGAAATCAGCATCATTTGTTATTAACATTATGTATTATTGGTCCTAGGAACCCCATAGCCCCTCTGCGGATCCTGCTTTTTGCCCCTTAATGACAGCAAAGGCGACAGCCTGTTCTGTCTCCACTCTGTCCTCCTGGTGTCCCCATTGCTGTCCTCGTATTGTTTCTCAATCTGGCTGTGGAAACGGACTCTTCCTTCACTACACTTAATAGCCAATTATATCTAGCGGATCTACCCAGACCACAAAGTCTAGGTTGTGTGTGTGCGTGTTTACCTATTTCTATTGTTAGTTTCAAGCTTCGTACTACAATGTACTTTTTGTTTGCTTCCCCCAAAAATATCAGTTGGAGGGAAATATTCAAACTATAGCAAGCACTGTTGGTACCATGTAACCATTAATCAGTGTCTGATAATGTATTCACTCCCTGGTTTGTTGTCCTGCAGATCGGTCTTGTCAATCCCAGACCACCAATTAAGTCTTAGTCGGAAAACACCGTGTCTCATCTTCCAAAGTGTTATACCTTATGAACAAAATTGAGACACAACTCTAAAGCAATTAATTAATCAATCAGAGTTTGGGCTCAGTCCCCCCTGGATCTATAGCCTCTTCAACACAGAGATCTCATAAAATAGCTGCATCAGAAAAAACGGAATATTCAGCTTTAGCCTTTGCTTTTTACACATTACCCATCCAGGAAAATTGTGTGTGCTTTTACAGAGTGACGCAGCATTTGATACATAACAACGTCAGCGACAGTATCAAGTGTGAGTCAGACAGTGACAATTGCTTTCAACAACTTCACAATCCTTTCACAGGAGCCAGACCCTCTCATTCAGTCAGTGACCTCTAACCTCACAAATGGTCTTCTATTCCAATGGGTAAAAAAAATTACACCGACACCGTCTTCCCTCTAGAGGGGAAGCTGTTACAGCTGCAACATGTCCAACTCCTTATTCACTTTTATTCTCACTTCTATAAGATATAACGACCAGGTGTCCCAATAATTTAGTCCATATATTATAAAGCTACATAAAATGACAGCGCAAATTAACAGAACAAAATGACTAAATCAGCTCTTATTTTAAAGACAACTGGAGCCTAAATTCACCCAATTAATAGCCATAGCTGTCATATAATTGTTTACTGCAAGTACAGTGCAGGAGCAGTCCTTTTACATTCAAGACACAATTTAATTGATTCATACCTCAGCGTGGTCCCAACCAGTGGTTGGTTTGGTACCGTACAACACAGATAGATCGAAAAACACTTCCCCCCCGTCCCTCCCTCGCCCCCTGCCCCCAAACTAATGTTAGACATCCACCCATATCCGAACCGCTTATGCTCGCTAGGGTTAGGGCGTGCCGGAGCCCATAGCAACTGTCTTTCGGCGATAGGCGGGGTTCACTCTGAACTGGTCGCCAGTCCACATAACAGTTTTACCATTAACTGGTCCCTGGTGGTAAAAAGGTTAAGGACCATGTTCTACAGAATAATGCTGCCCCCACAGGTTCTAGATTGTACTTCATACATTTGCGGTGCATACATGAGATTCCGTGGCCTTTTCCACATGCATTTGTATGCTATATTTGCACATAAAAGCTGTGTCTAAAGGCGGAGGTGTGTGGTCCTTGGGGGCTGCAGATTCTCTCATCCATCTGTCAAGCCGCCTTTAACGTGTTCTGTGGTTGCTCTATGGGGGTAGCCAGGCACAGCCATATCTTGGTGTCAGCCACTGCAACGTGACTGTGCCTGCGGGGCGCACCGAAGGCTTGCTTGGTGACAGTGACAGACACTGAGTGATACAGAGAAGGAGAACAGAGGGAACAAGAGCGTTTGGAAGGCAGAGAGAGGCTTGGAGTAAGAGAAAAG